>NC_031978.2:31591130-31891130 GCF_001858045.2 Oreochromis niloticus | reverse complement strand
ACAGGTGGTTAGAGACAACCCGGACTTCTGGGGCCCTCTGGCTGTGGTGCTGCTCTTCTCCATGATCTCCATCTATGGACAGTTCAGGGTGAGGAGGACACAAGAAACACAGCTGTGTCGTTTGCATTCAAACATGTTCAAACTACAGCAAGACCATCGTCATCTGTCCTGCCTGGATGGCATTTGAAACCAGTGTTTGTGGGTTAAACAAGAGTTTAAGTAGTGCTCATTATGTTACTGCTTTTCTTTCATGTAGCTTCATACTGAATCCAGAAAAGAACTAAAGCCCCAAAAAGCATTGGCCATGTCAAACAGCTCCAGTGCACTGGGCTGCACAGCACTTTGAGATCTGTGTGGATTGGTTGTGGGTTCCAGTCCAGTCTCTGCTGGAGCCAGACAAAACAAATGTTTTGCCTCCAGTAACTCAAAACCTTTACTTGTAATTAGGGCTCGGCAATATGGCCTAAAATCCATATTGCGGTAACGATATATATCGCAATATATACTTCTGTATAAATATGTCAAAATGACTGAACAGTATAGAATGCCATTTTAAGCATATTTATTGTGCAAAACTTTTTTTTTAAATGTTTAAATTGGAAAACTTTTCAAATAACTTTTAAGATGTAACAGATCTTTTTCTAAATATCACGACACAAAATTCTAAATTGTTTAAAATAAAGTGGAAAATGTGCCTTTGGAACAGATCAGTCTGCTGGTGTTAGGGCCACCTTTTTTCTTTCCACTTGACTGACCGGGCGTTTGTGGAGGGCGCAGTTTTTGACTTTCCTCATATTCCAAAACGTGCTTCGTTTTGAGGTGATAAAACAAATTATTCCATCTCTTTGCTTAGGGCTGTGCGATATGACCAAAATCTCATATCCCAATATAAGAATTCTATCGTCCCGATAACCATATAAATCACAAAAATGTAACATTTTCTGTAAATTCTGTGAATCTCGGGCAGCTCGACTTGCGTGAAGTGTTTCCAGCTGGGCGTCGCGTACCTGGAGTCGAGTGTTTTAACAGATGCATGAAACTATACATTTTTAGACATAAGTTGTAACGGCCGCCGTTTTCTTTGTGAGTATTTATTACACAGCGTGCTGCGGGGAAAAGCCTGTTCTAACGTTTGAGTCTAAGGTTTATTTTTTAGCACCTGGCGGCTCTTTTGCTTCTCATCCGTAAATACTCTGCTCTTTCACGTGATTCAGTTTATTTTGAAAAGTCTCAACAGGATCTTGAGCTTTATTGTGAAGGGTTCATGTGGAACATAAGCAAGCGTACACGCGATGGTTTTACCGTCGTTGTTGCTAACGACAACGCATAGAAACAGGCGCTTGTCCGTGCGTAGTGTGGTTATATTAAATATAAGAGAAAGAGAGAACTTTAGGAAATTCATATAGCCACTACAGTGACCATCAAAATAATGAAAAAATATTGCCGTAAACAGTTTATTTTGTGACGCCACGAAACAAACGATAGCGTAAAATGAAACGATAGACGTTTTTATATCGTCATCTGATATATATCGTTATATCGAACAGCTCCATCTTAGCTATCAATGTCGTCTGGCATAATTTGCTATTTTCTGCTCAACATCTGACTGCTCAACCCAAACCAGGTCCAAATGCGTCGCACCGGTCTTCTTTATGAGCACCCCCCCCATCCCACCCCCACGTGTAAGCTCCATGCTTGCACCCACTGCAATGCTTTCAATCAAAACAGGTGCAGCTTGATGACATCATCAACATGCGGTAGAGCGGTATAGTCAAAATCTCTACCGTTGGCCAAATTCATATCATTTCTACCATATTCCATTTCTACCGCCCACCCCTACTTGTAATAGCGAGGATTACTTCCTGAACAACAAAAGTAGCTCCAGAAGCCCATTCCTATGGTGAGCACTGGAAGCAGTGAGTCTGTTTGCACAGGTCTGCAAAAAATATTTATATATTTTTCGGCTGCGTGGGATATTTTAGGTAAATTTAATGTTTTTAGGGTGCTGAATCCAAAAATGATCTCCCTCCATCACGTACAGTTTTTTGCAAAACATAAAGAGTTTACATTAAAAAAGCACAACAGCATTTTTCTTACGATTGAACAAAGACTATTCCTTCATGATATATTTAACACTACACGTTTACTCTTTTTGTCTGTGAAAGCTTTTCTTCTTCTCTTTGATGCTCCTCCCAACACGTCCAAACACTGTTTGTGTTTCTCTGGAGTCTCGCTCTTAGAAATATTACATCAATGTAAGAAATCATTATGGGATATGGTTTTTTGACTCGGATTTCAGTTTAAACATTCTACGCTCAATTAAACTAAAAACATGAGTTTTGCAAGAAAACGCGACGAGAAGGAATTTTAAAAATATTTTCCCGGTTTCAGCGAGTAAAAATCTATAAGAAACACTCGCATGCAGTTTTTTGGTTGTAGACCTGTGTTACGTTTCATTTGTTGAATGAATTTCCCCAGTGGAAGAGGACTGTGATGATCAGCTGCTTTGTTTCTCTATTTGCTGAATTCCAATATGACTATTACCTGGTTTTGTTTGGTAAGATGAAATATGTCAGGTACACACCAACTCAGATTCACTGTTTGTACCAGCAGAGTACAGAGTTGCTTGAGCGAGCGAAGATCTTGTAACTTAGTGCAGTTGATTTATTTTATTACAAAGATAAAAGTTTGCATTGAAGACGAGTTGATTTTAGTTTGTATATGCTGTTGGTTCAAAACCAGCATTAAAATAAAATCAGTTTGTTTTTCTGTTATTTAGTCCCATCTGGCTTCTTGACAGTTATCTGATGAAAAACACGGCTGAAGTGACATTTGGAAATGACGAATTGAAAACTTGACTAGGTTGTGCTAATTAATTAGATTAAATATAACCTTTCCTTTGAACCAAACCACGTCCTTATGTGTAGACTAGGGCTGTGCGATATGACCAAAATCTCATATCCCGATATTAAGACATCTATCGTCCGATAACGATATAAATCACAAAAATGTAACATTTTCTGTAAATTCTGTGAATCTCGGGCAGCTCGACTTGCGTGAAGTGTTTCCAGCTGGGCGTCGCGTACCTGGAGTCGAGTGTTTTAACTGATGCATGAAACGATACATTTTTAGACATAGGTTGTAACGGCCGCCGTTTTCTTTGAGTATTTATTACACAGCGTGCTGCGGGGAAAAGCCTGTTCTAACGTTTGAGTCTAAGGTTTATTTTTTAGCACCTGACGGCTCTTTTTTGCTTCTCATCCGTAAATACTCTGCATCTTTCACGTGATTCAGTTTATTTTGAAAAGTCTCAACAGGATCTTGAGCTTTATTGTGAAAGGTTTATGTGGAAAATAAACAAGCGGACACGAGGTGGTTTTACCGTCGTTGTTGCTAACGACAACGCATAAAAACAAGCGCTTGTCCGTCCGTAGTGTGGTTATATTAAATATAAGAGAAAGAGAGAACTTTAGGAAATTCATATAGCCGCTACAGTGACCATCAAAATAATGAAAAAATATTGCCGTAAACAGTTTATTTTGCGACACCACGAAACAAATGATAGCGTAAAATGAAACGATAGACGTTTTTATATCGTCATCTGATATATATCGTTATATCGAACAGCCCTAGTGTAGACCAACAAATGCAGCTTCACTAGACAGTACTTTGCATCCTCTATATTATATGCATCTGCCTCAGACATATATATGTAATCTGCTAGCTGGATCCTCCACATATTAGTCCTAGTGGAAGTAATCAGAAGAGTGAACATATGTTCAAAAATGTCATGTCTTAAACTGACTATGGCATAATTCTTTGCATTCACAGGTTGTGTCTTGGATCATCACCATCTGGATATTTGGATCACTAACCATCTTCCTGCTGGCTCGTGTTCTTGGTGGGGAGGTAAATCCAGCTGACACCTGCAGCACTGGAAGCTAACTCTAACTTGTACATACAGAGGATAAGAAATGCTTTTGTTGTCCTGAGCAGGTTTCATATGGTCAGGTCCTTGGAGTGATTGGGTATTCCCTTCTTCCTCTCATCGTCATAGCCCCTCTGCTCTTAGTGATTGGAGGCTTCGAGGTGGTTTCTACACTAGTCAAAGTGAGTCACTTTAATAAACACAAGTGTCTTCTGCTTTCACATTGTTAAAAAGTTCAATGTTACAACCTGGCTCATAGGCCACAGCAAAATGAAAGAACATGATTATGATAGCAAATCGGTAGTGTTATGCAAGTATGGGTATTTTGTAAAGATTGTAGGAAGCAGAGACGGCTCAAACATGTGCTGAGCTGGTCTGTCTAGTAAGCTGGTGTCCAAATCAGGGTAGAGCGTAAGTGAGGGGGCGCGCTGCAAAAAGGAGGCTGGACTGCTGTAGTCAAAGGCTGCGTCTACACTGATCCGGATAAATTTGAAAACGCCTAAAAACGCTCACATTCACACTATCGTTTCCGAGAGTTCGTCCACACTGAAAACACTTACCTTCCTGTAATGCGCATGCGTGAAACGTAGGACGGTTCGACCTGCGTCATTTCCTTCTGCCGTTTACTTTCTGGCTCTTTGAAGCGTCGCAGCAAAATGTCGAGGAAAGTTTTTCAACTGGACTGACAATGAGGTGGAGTTGTTGCTGCGAGTAACACAAGAGTACAAAGTTGCTCTGAGTAAACATTGCGTCTTCTGGAGCATGTACAAACTGATATTAATCTTTAATGGGGCTGTCAAAATTGAGAGCAAACAAAACAACTGCTGTGTAATGCCGCCATCTTAGTTGAATTGGTCACATGACTGCATCACATGACTAAAATGCGTCAGAGTTTTTGAGAGCCTCCGATTTCGCAGTCCACACTGTGACGCGAAAACAGCGTATCCACTTTGGAGAGCTCAGTTTTCCCTGACCAAAAACGCCGTCTCAGTGTGGACGGAAGGCCACAACGGAGAGAAAACGATGTGTTCTCAAACAAAAACATATTAGTGTGGACATGGAGACAAAGTTTCATAAACTGAACAGAAATTCATGCGCCTATGACAGTTTCCTCATTTCTCCTCATGAGAAGAAGATAGAAATGTATGAATAAAAAAATAGAGCCTTATTATTTCTGATGGTTTGAGTCCTCCATGGCCCCTGGTTCCAAATCCACTCGCTTTTCTCTAAAGGAAAATATACGCTGCTTGGTTCAGCATGCATTCATGAAATATGTAAGCAAAGTCAGAGATACAAACTTGCCTGAGAAGTTTACATCAACAAGCAGTGACTTCAACATTCTGTCATGTCCGAGCAGGATGGCATTAGAATCAGCAGGTAATTAGAGCATTGCTGTAATTGTGCGCTCCAGTCAGTATGTTCTTGACAAGCTTGTCTTTTAAATGAGTCTTTCATAACCCACAGCATGATAGAAAACTGTTAATAATTGTAGCTTTTAGATAAGCAGTGAAGTTGTTTCACCCTGTGGCTGTTTGCTCTTCATGTTGAACAAATGTCTTCTCATCTTTCAGCTTTTTGGAGTTTTCTGGGCTGCGTACAGTGCTGCTTCACTGCTCGTCGGAGATGAATTTAAAACAAAGAAGCCCCTTCTCATATATCCCATTTTCCTACTGTACATCTACTTCCTGTCACTATATACTGGAGTGTGATTGGATGACCTGGAGCTGTGGACCTTTTCATGGACAGTTACCCTGGAGCATGGGTGGGGGGAAAAAACAAAAAAACCTACAAAACCAGGATTTTTTTTAAAACTCTGTTATTCTAGATGTTGGGGAAGTTGGGAATATATACTAATGTATATAGTTTTTCCCTTGTGTCTTTGGTCAATAAAGTGCATATGCTTTTGCTGCTTAAACTTTGGTATGCAGACTTATCAATCACCAGTGCAATACAGGTTCCAGAGCCCTGCGGAAACCTGTAGCTCTTGAGTTTAGAAATAAGTCCAGGCCTGGAAATTAATGTCATATTTTTACAAATCTTAATCACACTGAGCAATATGGTGCCAAATATTTATGTATGTTTATGCTGATCCTTATTGTTGTGCACTGTAGCTTACTATCAGAAATGTTCATTTATGCTCTTCCCTTTTTACAGACTTGTTAATTTATAGATTTCAGCAGTGGAAGCAGGTGGAATGGGGCAATCAGAAGGATATAAACCATTGTCTACTAAATGTGGTGCCTTGTTCTCTAAACCCTGAGTCTTTTTGATACAGGACTATACTCGTTTGATCAATGATACAGTAAATTTGTAGACTAATTTGTCTCTAAACCATCTGGTGTCTCATGACTCATCACTGCTTTACAGTAAACCCAACTTTGTCACACTTAACAGAACAGTAATCTATACTGCAGCACTAGATTTGCCTACAAACTTTACAATCATCAATCATTTGGAAATGTAGGGTCAAACACACTAAGGCAGTGTTCTTATTCAGTACTACTGTACTTACAATTGGGTTTCTAATGTTTGTAGAAAAGAAGAAAAAATGACAAAGCCAAGAGTAACAATTCTGTTACATCCCCACAAAGGTCTAGGTGGTGAGGGGACTAACATAAAACTGGAAAAAGGAATATAAGGAGGCTGCTGAGGTCAGTTTTTAAAATTTTTATTGCCAACATGTTATCAGAAGGAAGCATAGTTCATGGAGAGCCAAGGCCAACACAAGAAAACAGCTCTAACTCACCCTAACTATAACTAGGCTTAACTAGGCCAGTGCCGCTTTAAAAATGACATACCGTAAGTTTGGCAAATTTTAGTGGAAGAAGCAACTGTAAATATGTGCTTATATGACTGGCTGGCAGCCAGATAATTACTGTATGCTATCGGTTTGGGACATGACATTAGAAGAATAATTAGAACTAAACAAGAGTGAAGCTGAGGCTCATCATCAGTAGGTTGTCAAATACCAAAGAACTGAGGAATGAATCTCTCTTGGTGACCCACTAAGTAGCTCTTCAAATTACAAATGTTGAGGTGGTACTAGAGTAGTATTCAGGTGAACTACTCAGGTAATTGTAACTCTTAATATTCTTTAAAATGTAAGTGCAGCAGTTTAGGGTCATTAAGGATTAAGATAGAAATGTACTAATGTACTTCTTTCCAATTGATCTAGTGCCACAAAAATATTTGCCTCAAGGGGCTTTATATTGTAAGGTCAAGACCCTAAAATAATATTATTGGCTACAGTCTGAAGGAAAAACTCCCTTTTAACAGGAAGAAACCTCCGGCAGAACCAGGCTCAGGGAGGGGCGGGGCCATCTGCTGTGATTGGTTGGGGTGAGAGAAGGAAGACAGGATAAAGACATGCTGTGGAAGAGAGTCAGAGATTAATAACAGATATGATTAAATTAAGAGAAGTGTACAAACACATAGTGAGAGAAGAAGAATACTTCTTAACTAAGAAGTAACTAAGGGAGGATTTAGGGTCACCTGATCCAGCTCTAACTACATCTCGTTCCACAGACATGAGATGAAGTTCAGTCTCCCCTGACAATACGCCCTGAACCCACTGCTCCACACCTTTATTATCAACAGTATCAAACGCAGCACTGAGGTCTAGCAGGACAAGCACAGAGATGAGTCCACTGTCAGAGGCCATAAGAAGATCATTTGTAACCTTCACTAAAGCTGTTTCTGTGCTGTGCTGAGCTCTGAAACCTGACTGAAACTCTTCAAATAAGCCATTCCTCTGCAGATGATCTGTTAGCTGTTTGACAACTACTCTTTCAAGGATGTTTGATATGAAAGGAAGGTTGGAGATTGGCCTATAATTAGCTAAGACAGCTGGGTCTAGAGATGCTTTTTAAGTAAAGGTTTAACTACAGCCACCTTGAAGGCCTGTGGTACATAGCCGATTATTAGAGATAGGTTGATCATATTTAAGATCGAAGAATTAATTAATGGCAGGACGTCTTTGAGCAGTTTTGTAGGAATGGGGTCTAAAAGACACGTTGATGGTTTGGAGGAAGTAATTATTGAAGTTAACTCAGAAAGATCAATTGGAGAAAAAGAGTCTAACTTAACATCAATGGTACTAAAAGTAGCTGTAGATAATATTACATCTGTGGGATGATTATTGGTAATTTTTTCTCTAATGGTTAAAATTTTATTAGTGAAGAAGTTCATGAAGTCATTACTAGTTAACGTTAAAGGGATTGTTGGCTCAGTAGAGCTCTGACTGTTTGTCAGCCTGGCTACAGTGCTGAAGAGAAACCTGGGGTTGTTCTTATTTTCTTCAATCAGTGATGAATAGTAAGATGTTCTGGCTTTGCGGAGGGCTTTCTTATAAAGCAGCAAACTATTTCTCCAGGCTAAATGATGATCCTCTAAATTTGTGACACGCCATTTCCTCTCCAGCTTACGAGTTATCTGCTTTAGGCTACGTGTTTGAGAATTATACCACGGAGTCAGGTACTTCGGATTTGAGGCCTTAGTTTTCACAGGAGCTACAGTATCCAGAGTCGTACGTAGTGAGGAGGTAAAATTATTAACAAGATAATCGACCTATGTTGGAGTAGCGTTCAGATAGCTGCTCTGCTCTATGTTGGTACAGGGCATTGAAGATGATAACAGTGGGTGGATTATATTCTTAAACTTAGTTACAGCACTTTCAGAAAGACATCTACTGTGATAAAGTCTACTCTCCACTGCTGTGTAATCAATTATTGTAAATGTAAATGTTATCAGGAAATGATCAGACAGCAGAGGGTTTTCAGGAAACACTGTTAAATGTTCAGTTTCTATGCCATATGTTAAAACAAGATCTAGAGTGTGATTAAAGTGGTGGGTGGGTTCTTTTACATTTTGACAGAAGCCAATTGAGTCTAATAACAGATTAAATGCAATGTTGAGGCTGTCATTTTTAGCATCTACATGGATGTTAAAATCACCCACAATAATTATTTTATCTGAGCTTTTTATCGGTGGTTGATCACACCGATTCCATATTGATTTTAGTGACCTCCGATTGGCGTAACCGGGTGTCATTACTGCCGACGTGAATTATGATCTTACTGTATTTACGTTTACCCTTAGCCAGCAGTTTTAAATTTCCTTCAATGTCGCCTGCTCTGGCCCCTGGAAGACAATTGACTATGGTTGCCAGTGTCTCTATAGCTTCACATGTCTGAGAACAAAATCACCAATTGCCAGAGTTTGACCCCCGGCGGGGCCTACGCTATCTTTCGCTGCACTGGCTACAGGGCCTGGCTAGCTAGCTTCTTTTTTTGTATATTTGTAACTAACTCAGCAGTTCATTCTCTTTCTACTGTAAAATAATTTAAGTCACAAGAACATCTTATTCTTGTGACTTAAAGTTGATTCAGGCCTTAACACAGCGGGTGCATTAAATTTATGTGAGTGTTTTTTAAACTCACCTGTACTGTGTGTTATAAAGTACTGAATACACAATGAGATAGAAATAGTCCGATTATAGAATTTGAAATCAGACACAGCTCTCTGAAATGATTTCTCTGTCTGCTCAGATGTGATTCAACTCTGCCAACAGGAGCTCAGATCTGCTAAAATCACAGTCTGAAGCTGCAGCCCTCTAACCCCAAATCTTTAGCAAGAAGATCAAAGTAGAAAAAGTAGAATTGAGATTCATTGTGTATTTTCTGGGAGTGTGACTATCAGAGCATCAGTGAGCACATAACATAAAGATTGTGCTAACATTACAAAGGCTACGTTCACACTGCAGGCGAAAGCGCAGCAAATCCGATTTTTTTGACCCTATGCGACCCATATCCGATCATGGTATGACAGTGTGAACGGCACAAATCCGATATTTTCAAATCCGATCTGGGTCACTTTGGTATGTGGTACTGAATCTGATACATATCCGATGTTTTAGAAAGCGACTGCTGTTTGAACGGTCATGTCGCATTAAATCCGTCTTTCACGTCACTGACACAAGACAGACGCCAATTATCAGCTCCGGAGAAGACATCGCGAACGCTTCCTGGCCATCCAGTGTAGATGTTAGTGAAACTGTCGGGAAGACAACGTGAACATTTTATTTGTACTGTATAATCTGCAGATTCTGACAGAAATCTGCAACTATCCTTTGAAGCACCGCTCCTCTAAAACAGCAATAAGGATCATTATTAGGTTATTTACATTATTATGTAAATAACAAAATAACTTAAAGCAAAAATTGGGAAACGTAAAGTCTGAAGTCTTTATATTAAGGACCATCAGTCAAACAATACTGTTTGCTCTGGGTCTAAACAGAGCGCGTTGTGTGTGACGTCTTCTTTTGCGCATGCGGGCCGCTTTGAGCGTTCACACTAGAGCGCGTTTGCTGTCGCATTTTATTTGTAGTGTGAACAAGCAGACAAAAAAATCGGATTTGATCAAAAAATCGGAATTGAGCATTAAGACCTGCAGTGTGAACGTAGCCAAAGTGACTTCCTGATAATGTGCTGCACTGCAAACAGGAAACATCACTGATGCTACCTGAGATCACGATATTGCAAACACAGCTGGAGCCTGGTGTCAGTAACAGTAATTGAGTCAGTGTCAGTGTGGTGTTTCAGTCTCAGCTCACACTCGTGTGTCTGTGGGTCCAGAGTGAAAGTGGCAGTGCTCACAGTGCTGACAGTGATTGTGTAGGTTTTTCTGAAGAAGGAAGCTTCTGTGAGGGTTACAGACGTGGTGGGGCTGCTGAGCTCATGTGTGGCTGTTCTTTCAAAGAGAAATGAACAAAAAGAATCTCATTTCATCTGTGCTGTGATCCAAAGCTATGGAGAAGGGTCTGCTGCAGTCACTGTGGAGCTCCACAGTAAGTGGAGACACGTGCCCTGCATGGATACAGTGGAAACCGCACAAGTGGATCGTAAAGGTTGGGTCGGTTCATTTTTAAATTTTGTATTTTTTATCGTGCTCCATGGCAGAGACACACAGATATGTTTGTTTCCTGGCCCTGGTTTAAGTAAGAGAGCTGGGCTTCTCTGGGCAACAAGACAAAAGAAGTCTCTAAACCACATTTTGCATTAGAATATGATTTACTGTCAGCATCAGAGATGGAAAGTAACGAAGTACAAATACTTTGTTAATGTATTTAAGTAAAATTACTTTGGCACGTTTTTTTGTGCTTCTACTTCTTACATTTTACAAGGTTACATTACACTTTTGGAGCCTGTACTTCTAATTCCACTTGAGTAAAAACTTTAGTCAATACTTCTACTTTTAGTCAAGTATTTTTAAGTAGAGGTATCTATACTTGTACTTGAGTAAACAATGTGTGCACTTTTTACTTCTCTGGTTGGCATACAGTAGTCAGTTTCAAACGTATTTGTTTTTATTGTCTTATTGAACAAATTCACTTCTATTCTACTCTCCACTGCTGTCTTATTCCCCAGATTTTAGTTAGCCTTTGTTAAAGTGTATATATATTGTATGTCAATAGATACGTATGTCACAAAAAGTATCTTGTAAAGTATCTTTTTGTAAAGACTTTTCTCCCCAAATCTATTACATGCTAAGTGTAATGTGTTATTTCTGCTAAAACCTGAACTGTTTTCTTTCTTTTTTTTTACATCCAAAATATATTTGATCTCATATTCTCCCTTAATCTGTTGTCAGCACTTTGAAGAACACAGCATAAAGTAGCATCAAAATAGTTAAAATGTGTATATGGTGTTTATCTGCTTTTCTGTTTCTGTTTTAGATGCACACATATGTAATTCTGCCTCAAAGCCAGCATTGCAGGAATGCACAACATGTTGCAGACGACTCTCTTTCACTGCCCTCTTACAGCCTGTCAGGGAAAAGACAAAGGAACATATAAATGGACACATTAAAAATGCTTTGCCTTTCAAAGGTATTATTATTAATTATTATGAATATAGTATTAATATTTAATATATAATATAAATATTATTAATGATTAATAGTATTAAAGGTATTAAATATAGTTTACAGTTATAGTTATACATATGCACTTCTTTTCAGCACTTCTGCAGTCTTTTTGTTGACTTCAAACTTACTATTCACATTGTACAGTTCAGTGCATTCATCAGCAAGAAAAAATGCGTGTTTTTATTAAATATATTTTTCTTTCCTGTTCGTCACATTGCTTGATGGCACTTGTGTATGGAGGACCACAAGAGCCACGCGCATTGAAATAAAGAATTCTGTGCTTAAATAATGACTTGTAGAATAAATTCTGCATTTGTAAATTCATTTTTGAATTCCACTTTAATAAAGTGATTTTCAAAATGCTTTTTAAAATGGCGATTCCACTCCTCATTTCAAAATGCATTTCCCTTTCCTGTTCGCTCAGGGATTAGCTCAGGGATTAACATTTGGTTTAGCTGTTGGATTAACAACTTCATTTTAAAAATCGTGCTGCAATGCAAATTAGCCACACCGTGGGATGTAAGGAGCTCTCTGATTGGTTGGTCAGACACAGGCTGTCTGCCTGGATTTTTCTAGCTCATAGCTTCGCCCTGCTAAGAAGCGTGTGTGCTTGTACAAAGGCCGTTCAGCCTCGGGATTTACACTCGGCTCGACACGGATATGTGAAGAATGAAGGGACACTGCAGCGAAACGGAGAGACAACATCTGACTGAGTGCCTGTTTACACAGTCTGACCACCTGTTGAAGGTAACGTGCTAACATGGCTAACGCTAGCATCACCGTTATTTTAAGGCCTTCTTAACTTATGAACATTTTACGTCGCAGCTGTACGAGCTCGCTACGTGTTTTGTAAGCTGCTGTGCTCTTCACAAATAAAGCTGGAAGCAGCTCAGACTGTTAGAACCAGCACTGAGCCCTGTTACATTGGTTGGATGTTTAGGTTAACACGTACACTCTGGTTCTTAGATAAATTGATTGCATTCTATATAACCACATTTAAATTACATGTGTTTTTTCTCTCTTGCAGACAAAATTATATGCCAGTGCAGGCTCCCATGTAGGATGACAGGACATGTTCACTTCCCTGTCTGTAACATGACGATCATATGGCGTGGGGATATGGCAAGGCATTTATTGTCGTGTCAGCATTCTTCAGTGCCAAGTCAGCCACCACCATCAAGACTGCTGTCTTGTGGTGTGGTTTTCAGAATATGTAAAATAAGCTCAGTGGTTGTTCCATTTACAGTTTTCCATAGTTACTGTCAGATTTGAGTGATGAGAAAATTGTGCAAAGCCTGCAGCATCAACTCCAAAGGCTCCAGATCTCATCACCAGACTGAGGAAGAAGATGAAGAGCAGACAGACATATGATAAGGTCTTTCAAAGCATATGGGGTGCCTCTGGTAAGCATCACTTAGTGATTATAAGAAGTAGCATTAAAATAATTAGTTACAATCACAGACAACTTGTTTAATCTTTACTCACAGGTGGATGGTCTGCAATACTATGTCCACATGGCATTGTATACAGTATTAAATTTAATCTTCGTGCTGAAAGTCTCAGGGATTTTGCTGACCTTCTCCTGTCCTGGAAGCAAATACCAAATTTCTGCGTTTATGATTTTGCTTGCTGTTTGGCGGCACACACCAACTTGCAGGTTCCTAATAGACTGCCATTTCATCCACATGAAGGTTGACTGGCTGAGCCCACTAAGGAAAATCTCAAGGCTGTGCGGGATGGAAGATTACGAGTGAATCTTCATGGCTACATGAAAGGATGGACTGTGTAACTGAAAATCCTCACCCTGTCACTGGATCATCCTGTATGGCAGATTTCATGAGGGAAATACAAAAGATTCCAAGGACATATTACGCAGAATTCAACTTGTCCCAGAGCTGAAAGGCCGGCTGAATAGTCAAGTTGTTGAACTGTTCTTTGCATGCATGATGAAAAATAATTACTTTATAAGTAATATAATTCCATCCACAAATGTGTTTCTGATGAGAAATATAATTCATCATTACTACACTGTCACCAACAAGAAACTTCTGGAGAGGCCGTTAAGACATGGTCGACTTGGACAGATCAGTATCTCATGGTCTGCACTGGGTCAAGCTGTCATAGGTAAATGACACATGGACTTTCACACAACCAGAACACTGTCATTCTTCACAGATTACATTTGTTCCTGATTGTGTGTGTATATTGCTGTTTTCGTGATGAATACATCAGAAAAGAAATCTGCCTGTACACTCATTACCTCCAGGCCAGAACCAGGTTTCCTCATCAGCCTCCAGGAGGAACAGAAAGAAACTTCAGTAGTACCTTAGCCATTTAGCGTTCTTTGCAGAAGAGAGACCAACTATGACTGCTGGCGGTAACACACACACACTTTTGCAGAGTCCAACTACAGGAACAATCAAAAGGGGAAGGTTTTGTTGCTTCCCTGCAGTGCTGAGACATCTAGCATCACTTAACAATTGGAAGTTGTAGAAGCTAACTGTCCCAACTGCCAGTCTTGGTAGCTGGGGATCAGTCCGCCAGGGATTGAGGGATTTCCACAGGTCTTATACAAAACACTACATAGAATGCAGCCCTCAACTCAACAAGATAATGAATGCAAGATTATCATTTCACCTATATATAACAAACACTATTCAAAATAAGAAATTTTACCAGTGTCACCAGACGTTGAAGCACGCCTGTAGGTTAGGGATACATATTTTAACCGTATCACTTTAGTAATAGCAGTATCACTTTGTACTTGGGTTAGCTTCACAAATTTGTCTTATGCTCTATCACACACAGTGGGGCCATTGTAAGTTCATGGAGGATGTTAAACAGATAGTGAGACTCCTGCTTATCAGGGATGTAAATCTTTAGGTGATGCTAAGCAGAAAACAAGGTCATAATTCTCTCTGTGAGGTGTAGCCCCCGCCCCATGACATGGGCCAACATGTAAGGGTTGTGGAACGCCGTAGTCTGTGTGTGTATATAAGATGTGAGGGCGGCAGCCATTGGCAGAGATCACCCTAGTGTTTGGCTGGGATGTTTCTCTCCACTTTGCAATGTGTTTATTAAACCACTTCAAATCACGCTCACTGCAGGTTATTGTTAAAACTTCCATAGCATGAGGAAGCTGGTTCTGGCCTGGTGGCTCGTGTTGGAGCCTGGACATTTATTTCAGCTGACTAAAGGCTTCTGTTTAATATGTGATTCTTCTGTGAGATATCAGGGAAACTGAAGCTGAAGGTTGAAAAAATAATGTTACATGTATTTGATGAATAAAATTATTTTGAAGAATAAACGTGTCATGCTGTATTGTCCCTTTGCGTGTGTTTGTCAATAGATAAAAAATACAATTTATATAACAACATATGGCACGGTCTCATGGTTATGTAATTATCCCATGGACAGATTTGTTTATATATATTATTACGTATATGTTTAATGTATTTTTATGTATGTTTTAGACCTGGGGGCAGAATTGCTTATGAACTGTTTTTTATTTAGGAACAGGCAGAGCGTTCTCACTTCCTCACTGGCTCATGTATCTCATTGTGTTGCACACTGGTTCACTAACTCTCGCACAAAATCACCAAAACACAGCACAAATCCTGCCATGATTCACTTCTTTATAAACCAGTGAATCGGTCATTGAAGCAGTGACATACCGAATGATATGAGTGGTCACGTGACTCTGTTCAGACTAACCAGTGAAGCAGTGTGTTGGTTTTTCATTACACATGCGTCGGAGCTTCAGCTTCAAACGGATCATCACTACTTACTGTGTTTCCAGTCAGTGAGGTTTTCTAGTAATAGGTTTTTTATTTACATCACCATGGATCACCAGCCTTTATTCAATAAACAGCTCACTATAAGTCTGTGTCGTCTCTATTAACACTGTAACACATGCAGACCCACGACGACATGGTTCAGATATGAGGAGAAAATGAAGTCAGTCAGATGGACAGGAAGCTCAAACTCTTTAAAAACGTGAATTCAAAGTCCACCATAAGAAAGCAAGCAGCAAAACTTTATTTATACAGGCAGAAGCACAACGTGCTGCTCAAAGCAGAAGCTAGCACAGAGGAGAATTTAAACCTCAGTAGACAGATTATAAATAATGATCATGTGATTCAATACGTTATTCCAGTATTAAAGGTAAAAGCAGCTTCAGTTATATTGTTGGAAACAGACGCTGGTCCCTGATAACCTGAGGTGTTGCTCTTAAACCTGTAGATGCGGTTCAGCATTAATGGAGCTTCACATATTTCCTGGTTTGTGCACTAATAATGAGCAGCCCAGACACTTACTGAGACCCCAGACTCTGCTTCTTAATCAATCCAATTTCCTGCTCAGCAGGTATTCAGAGTCCAGGTTTTAATGAGAGACACTTTCAGAACTAAAGTCCATTTTAAAACACACCTCACATGAAGATCACAATAATGACGCTATCAGTGGTCTTTGAGAGTCATCGTCACAGCTCCACAGATTCTTTAGAAGTCTGTGTTCCTTCACAGTAACTTCAGGTCTTTGGAAAGGCATCGATCCTCCTCACAGAGAGCAGCAATCAGAAGTGAGCTGGCTTCACTTCCTTTTCATCGCACCATGTCGATCACGTCTCGTGCTTTATCTGCCCTGCTCTGCTGTGATCTGACTGATTCCATCTCCTGATCATTGATAACACGCTGCTGCAGGAGTTTATCCAGAAGTTTGTTTAAAACAGATTCAGACACTCTTTCAATAAACCGTGAGCGAATTATGAACAGCCTCTCATCTGCCGGGACTCGGGCTTCAGCTGCTGGGACTCCGGCCTCTGCGGGGACATTCCTCATTAAGCTTTCTGTTCTTGGTGCTGAAGGAAAAAGATAATGTAAAAGACATTTAACTGCACTCTGAACTGCAGATGAAAAGAGACTTAAGTATGATTTCAGTTAACTTTTATTTCACTAGCTGGGCCCACGTCCTCAATTTAGGTTTGACAGCGTTTTGGTAGGTAAAGGTGAATGCTTGGACATGAACTGAGCTGCGGTTTGGGGAAGGCCTCGAAGGGGACTGGCGACGGCTCCCGGGCCTGGCAGATCCCCAAAGAAGGCATCCCCTAGAAGCAGAAACAACTGTGCGATATGAAGGTCGAAGACGTCAGCGGTAATAAATAATAATTTCGATTCGACTTATTTATACTGCACTGAGCCACAGTAATGAACGCCTCAAGACCCTGCAATGATCCATCCATCCATCCATCTTCATCCGCTTTATCCGAGGCCGGGTCGCGGGGGCAGCAGCCTAAGCAGAGAAGCCCAGACCTCCCTCTCCCCAGCCACCTCCTCCAGCTTATCCGGGGAATACCAAGGCGTTCCCAGGCCAGCCGAGAGATATAATCTCTCCAGCGTGTCCTGGGTCTGCCCCGGGGCCTCCTCCCGGTGGGACATGCCCGGAACACCTCACCCAGGAGGCGCCCAGGAGGCATCCTTGTCAGATGCCCGAACCACCTCAACTGGCTCCTTTCGATGTGGAGGAGCAGCGGCTCTACTCTGAGCCCCTCCCGGATGGCCGAACTTCTCACCCTATCTCTAAGGGAGAGGCCAGCCACCCTTCGGAGGAAGCTCATTTCTGCCGCTTGTATCCGCGATCTCGTTCTTTCGGTCACTACCCACAGCTCGTGGCCATAGGTGAGGGTAGGGACGTAGATCGACCGGTAAATTGAGAGCTTCGCTTTTACACTCAGCTCCCTCTTCACCACGACGGACCGGTGCAGCGTCCGCATCACTGCAGCCGCAGCACCAATCCGTCTGTCGATCTCCGGCTCCCTTCTCCCATGACTCGCGAACAAGACCCCGAGATACTTAAACTCCTCCACTTGGGGCAGGAACTCATCCCCGACCCGGAGTGGGCACTCCACCCTTTTCCAGCTGAGAACCATGGCCTCAGATTTGGAGGTGCTGATCCTCATTCCCGCTGCTTCACACTCGGCTGCGAACCGCTCCAGTGCGAGCTGGAGGCCTTCACCTGATGAAGCCAACAGAACCACATCATCCGCAAAAAGCAGAGATGAGATTCTGAGGCCACCGAAGTGAAAGCCCTCCGCCACTTGGCTGCGCCTAGAAATCCTGTTCATAAAAATTATGAACAGAACCGTGAACAGAACCATCACCCTGCAATGATGTGTACAGAAAAACCCAACAATCATATGACCCCCTATGAACAAGCACTTTGGCGACAGTGGGAAGGAAAAACTCCCTTTTAACAGGAAGACACCTCCGGCAGAACCAGGCTCAGGGAGGGGCGGGGCCATCTGCCGCGACCAGTTGGGGAGAGAGAAGGAGAACGGGTCAAAGACAAGCGCGGGGAGAGCGAACGTCGCTCCATGGTGTGGAGTGGATGAGCTCAGACAATTAGGAAGGAATGGCAGGAGAAGAGATCAAAGGAAATCGTGAACAACGGAAATCTTAATAGATGAACGAGGGGAACCCTCAATCATGTAGCGACGTGGCTCAACTTTGAGCTGAAGCTCTGACAGAAGAATGCTGGATTTGAGATTTGAGGTAAGGCTTGACGGCTCGAAAAGCTTGTGTGAGCTTGTCTTTGAGTAGAAGATGGAGAAGGGGTGCTTAGCTGGTTAGTTACTTCAGAAAAGGCAGCGATAACAACTGAGCTGATTTCTGAATGAACAGAAGTAACAGCAGCAGCTTGGGACGAGTTAATGAATTGAAAGACTGATTAGAGGAAAATAATCTCTATAATAATAACCCCCAAAATCGTCCGAGAGCAGAGTGCAAGTCCACTGGACTTCGTGGGAGATAAGCTGTTTAGACGCAGTCAGAACCGTGAGTCGACTTAGAGAGCAGTCTTGAATGATTGTGTTGAGGGTGGATGCCTGATGATGCTAGTGAAAACACATGAGAAGTGAAGGGACGCCATGAAGAATTATGCGCACGGCGCAGTTTGGATGTCTTAAAAAGAGCGATAGAGGACAGAACCTGGCATCCCGGTGCCACGAAGGTTCGCCGGTGCTTTGCGAAGGCAGGAAAGATGGCAGCGAAACTGGTATCTCGGGGTTTTGGGGGGGGGGGTTTGCACAAGTGACTGATGGCAGAAGCTGCCAATCCAGTACCAGAAGGTACCGTAAGGTACTGGATTGGCGCCAAAGGGAACGTCTGCTGCTTAGCATGTGTCTGCTGCTTAGCATGTGAGGGCTAGATGCAGAGAAGCTGACTTCCCAGCGGTAGAAGGTTTCACTGCTGCGTTGCTGTGATAAATGCAGAGAAACTGGCAACTCTATATTAGAAAGCGTGCTGCTGCGTTTGCGAATGAGGGATAAAGAAGAACCAGGCATCTCGGTGCCAAGCTTGCTATTGCATTCGTAAAGGAGGAACAGAGGAAAAGAAGCTGACATCCTGGTGCCGACGCTTGCTACTGCATTTGCGTGGGGGCATAGAGGAAGAGAACCTGGTATCGAGGTGCCAGAGGGGTTTAATACTGCTTTGCAATAACGGATGCAGAGAAACTGGCAATGTGGTGGAAGAAGTTTGCTGCTGCGATTATGAATGATGGATATAGAAGGAACCAGCTAGAAGGATTCTCTGCTGCTTTTGCCATGGTGGATGGACAGGAACTGGCAACTCAGGGGTAAGAAGCTTGTCTCTGCAGTTTGCACATGGCAGATATAGCAAGAACCTGACACCATGGTGCTAGAAGGGTTTGCCGCTGCTTGCAATGATAGATGCGGAGAAACTGGCAGTTCAGTAGTAAGGAAGCTAGATGCTGCATGCAAATGGGGGATGAAGGTATATCTGGCAACCCGGTGCCTTTTTATTTATTTATTTATTTTGTCTATGCAGAGAACTGCCAACCCAACGGTAGAAAAGCTGCTGCTGCTTTTGCGAATGAGGGACAAAGGAACCTGGCAACCCGGTGCCGATGTTTGCTGCAGAGTTTAGCCGAGGAGGGATGAGAGGCTGGGAACCTGGAACCTGGCAACTCGATGCCGAGGTTTGCTGCAGAATTTTGCAAAAGAGGAATGAGTTGCTGAGAACCTGGCAACCCAGTGCCAACGTATGCTGCAGAGTTTAGCCGAGGAGAGATGAGAGGCTGCGAAACCTGGCAACTCGGTGCCGAGGTTTGCTGCAGAATTTTGCGAAGGAGAGATGAGTGGCTCAGAGCCTGGCAACCTGGTGCCGATGTTTGCTGCATTTGCTATGGAGGGATGGGGTACTGGCAACTCTGTGCCCCCTTTTTTTTCTTCTTAACTATGGTGAGAAACTGGCAACCCAATGGTGGAAAAGCTTGCTGCTGCTTTTGCAAATGAGGGAGAAAGGAACCTGGCAACCGGGTGCCGAGGTTAGCTGCAGAATTTGCAAAGGGGGAATGAGTGGCTGAGCGCCTGGCAACCCGGTGCCGATGTTTGCTGCAGAAATTTGCAGATGGATGGGTGGCTGAGAACCTGGCAACCCAGGGCCGAGGTTTGCTGCAAAGTTTAGCAGAGGAGGCGTGGGAGGCTGAGAACCTGGCAACCCGGTGCCGACGTTTGCCGTGGAGTTTAGCAGAGGAGGGTTGAGTGGCCGAGAACCTGGCAACTCTGTGCCGACGTTTGCCACGGAGTTTAGCAGAGGAGGGATGAGTGGCCGAGAACCTGGCAACTCGGTGCCGAGGTTTGGTGCAGTTTAGCTGAGGAGGCGTGGGAGGCTGGGAGCGTGCCAACTCTGTGCCAAGGTTTGGTGCAGAATTTTGCGAAGGAGGGATGGGTGGCTGAGAACCTGGCAAGCACGTGCCAACGTTTGCTGCAGAGTTTAGCAGAGGAGGGATGAGTGTCCGAGAACCTGACAACTCGGTGCCGACGAGGGATGGGTGGCTGAGAACCTGGCAACCAGGTGCCAACGTTTGCCGCGGAGTTTAGCAGAGGAGGGATGAGTGGCCGAGAACCTGGCAACTCTGTGCCGACGTTAGCTGCAGAATTTAGCCGAGGAGGCGTGAGAGGCTGGGAACCTGGCAACTTGGAGCCGACGTTTGCCAGGGAGTTTAGCAGAGGAGGGATGAGTGGCAGAGAACCTGGCAACCCGGTGCCATGTTTGCTGCAGAGTTTAGCAGAGGAGGGATGAGTGGCAGAGAACCTGGCAACCCGGTGTCATGTTTGCTGCAGAGTTTAGCAGAGGAGGGATGAGTGGCAGAGAACCTGGCAACCCGGTGCCATGTTTGCTGCAGAGTTTAGCAGAGGAGGGATGAGTGGCCGAGAACCTGGCAACCCGGTGCCGATGTTTGCCGCAGAGTTTAGCAGATGAGAGGTTGGAAACCTGGCAACTTGCTGCCGAAGCATACTGCATTTTGCCTCCGAGGCATGGAGAACCAGCTCAGTGCCTTCGTGTGTGTGCGTGTGTGTCGTCTTCGCTGAGAAACTGGCAGTTCGGTGGTAGGAAGATTGCTGCTGCGTTTGCGAATGGCAGATAGGGAAGAACCGGGCATCCCAGTGCCAACTTGCTTAAGCATTTAGCGAAAGGAGGATGGAAATATCACAACGATGGAGAACGGTAGAGAGTATGGAGCTAGCGACAGATTTTCAGCTTGCATTAAATGGTGTTAGTAGGAAGGAGTACAGAGCTGAGCTTCCCCCTGCTATCTGGCGCTGGTGGGTGGGTGGAGCTACGAAGTATGCTGTAGCTTTTGCTGTTGGAGCTGCGATTTGTTTGGAAGCGTGGGTTCGGCCTGACGCCCATCGGCTTTTCGGCTAACTCGCCCGGTCTGTGGGCTGTGAGTTCTGCTGACGGGCGACCCCACTGGTTTTCACTGACGTGGCGGGTGGCCGGAGTTACTTCATGACTGGATTTAGAGATTTAGAGAAACTAAATCTGGATGGATGGACGTAACAGACTGTATGTCTGGTACCGTGACATTCGGTGTGTTTCAGGGATTGCCGGAGGAAATGCGATGGATGCAGAGCTTGAGTAGTTGTTCGTCTGACGCGCTGACAGACAAGAGGGCGATTGTAGCGAATGGAAGGGTGAGTAAAATTACGTTACTCCTGAGAGATGAGCTGTGTTTAAAGGTATTCACCGAGAATGGACCCAAAGCACGTACAAAGCTACCTAGATCACTTAAATTACACAATTGAAAGCATATGTATGTTGTTTGTGTATTTATACACAAACACTCATATATATTCAAATAATTAAAAAAAAAAAAGTTCATTTACCTGTTACTACCACACACCAAATCCGGTCGTTGGTACTTCCTGGCTTGTAGCCACTAGGTAACAAAAGCTCAACACTGCCTCTAGCATCCTGGAGCACTTCTGTTGTGTTTTAGAGTTTGTACGTGCTTTGTCTCTAGGGGCCACCATAAATATACTTTTATTTATTCACTCCACATTAAATGTAATAAATAAATTATAAAATACAAAAAACTACTATGTACATTTCAACTTTTAACTATTTACATTTTCAGCTTTTTCCTTTTAAAGAAATTTAAATTGAAACAACACAAAACACTGCAAACCACAACACAATAAAATATAAATTAAAATATGCAAAATCAAAACAATATTCACATTCTCTGTCATATGGGCCTGGGATGATTTTTTGGGAGAATGTTTTCCTGCTTGGAATTGCATACATAGGATTCACTGCATGAATAAACTTTCTGAATCCTTTATCATCCACAACTAAAAATAGTTGTGGATGATTACTATACCTTTCTAATGTGATGATGCTGTCTCTTGTTGTTGTCCCTGGCTCTCTTTCTCTCTCTCTCCCTCCCGCTCTGTTCCTGTGCTACTGCGAGTGTAACTACCGCCCCTCCCCCCTCTGCTCAGCGCAAGCACAAGGCTCACGTGTGGAGTGAAGCAAAAAAGTGGCTTGCGTCATTCACTACAAAGATCCGGATCTAAGAGCTGTTTCGTTCGCGACCGACATATCACTAATAATAACAACTGTACTGCAGTAAAACATTCACAGCAGGTGGGATAGACAATATTTAAATGCTGACCTGAGGAATCCTGCTTCCGGGTCCAAACTACTCTGCATTTATTAAGGCTGTTGTGTTTTTAACATGTTTTAATGCTTTATATTTTGTTCTGTTTAATCTGAACAAGCCCCTAAAAACAGTCAGTGATCACTGTCGGCCTTCCTCGGTTTTTATTACCACTGTTCATTTTAAAGCTCCGTTTTCAAAACCTTACAGTACAGATGATGGCGGATTCCTCTTCACTCACGTCTTCCTCCGACAGTTGCCGGTGCGAGCTGGCCTTGCCAACTCCCCGCTGCTGTCAACGAAGGATTACTTCTCACTCGCAGAAGAAGCAGATCGCATTTTCCTGGGAATCAGGAGCTTTGGCATCCAGGCGATAATTCACAACTCACCGACGGCATCTCCCGGCGGAAAAGGGCTGTGTTTTTACCATCAGCGGAACAGCGCCGTGCCACGTTTGCAGTTTTAAGGCCCAGGGAAACGAGCCCGCCAGCTCTTTGTGGCAGCTGCCACCGCTGGCGATAAGGAACGGCTGCTCTTCATTGAGGACTTGTGCTCGGAGAGACGTTTTCTGGTTGACTCTGGCTCCCAGAAGAGCCTCGGGAACTCTTGTGTCGTCTTTGCATACCTCCACAATGGTATATCATTTAATTTTTAAAAAATTGGAGATTTCCCGTGTACCACCAGAGAAAACCCAAGCACCACTAGTGGTACGTGCACCACAGTTTGAGAACCACTGATGTAGAGTAAGCAGAGTTCAGACACAAAATGAAATGTCTCTTTGTTACGTTTTATTTAAAACGTAACAAAGAGAGAAAAGCAAAATGATGTGTGACATGTAGAAGAAAACAGAAGAATACATGAAGCATGCACTGGGAGGTTAATCATTTGAAAACAAAAAAAACTTATGACCTTCTATTTCACTCATTCCATTTTCAGGAAAAAAACATACTGTACCTTTCAGGAAATATGGTCTTTACTTAGCAAAATGTAACAGTACTAAGTAAAAGTCCTAAATTGTTAGTTCATTTTAGTAAAAATATGTAAAAATGTAATATCATCAGGAAAGTCTTGATGCATGCTCGGTCATCCAGGTAAGTAAATCCTAAAAGTTGATTCTGTTCATCTGGATGTGGGAGAAACGTTTCCTTACTCATCCAAGTCACTTCTTGAGTCCATTGATCAACAACCATTGATTTGATTGGTTTTTGATCAATCATGACAATTTGCATATTAATGCTCAATGAACTGACCTCCCGGCCCATTGTTCATTCAGTGGTGCTAGTTTCAGTCATTGTGAAAATGTGCTGTTTAGAAGATTGGAAACCTGCAGTCAGGTGAGACTGAAGAAGTCACCTGGATGAGTGACAACATTTTGCATGAATACAAAATCTCAGCCATTGGGAATTTTAACTGTTATGAATGCATATAGGTTTTGAAGATTAACTGATCCAGTGGTGTTTTCTGTCATGGCCAAAGGCCGACTCAGAGAAAAAAAAAAAGACTCAACTGCAGGATGCAGATGGAGGCACTGGTAAGCGTTTTAGTAACCAAGTTTATTTACAAGTCAAGTAAATGTGCAACAAGATGAGTAAATTGAGCTGTGAGTATAAACAAAAACTACGAACATAGGCAACCTGAGCTATGGAAGCAACCAGAGAAACTAGAACAGTGGAAACTGCAGTTCTTTGATTTTGGGGGTAGTCAGACTGGATGGCAGAGTCAAGGGGAGTCAGAGTCACTCAAAGGGAGAGCGCAGAGTTTTACACGTAGTTTTTTGCTTTGTATCTGTAACCAGACCTTAACAACAAAATTTGTAACTTGTCTAAATATTTTTTACAAACACAAATCTTTTTTTTTACAAACACACAAATTCTCATCTGTAGATGTACAAAACAAAAGATTTTCACATATTTTGGCTTACAAGGTTAGAAAACTCAGTTCACAAATACACATTTGATTTACAAGTACAAAATATTTATGACCACAATTTGAGCCCATAAAGAATGGTGAAACATTCCCATAAACACACTCTGGAACCTTGTGGAAAGCCTTTGCTGAAGAGTTGTTAAAGGGTCGGCTGACATCATATTAAACCCTATAGATTAAGAACGGGATATCACTCAAGTTTATATGCATGTGAAGACAGAAAAGTGAATACTTTTGGGAATATAGTGCGTGTCATAAATACCTTCTTTGCACATTATTATTTATCAATTGAAACTATCTATATGACTTTAGTATTAGTCCTATTAAAACTGTTAATAGGAACTGAACTAGTTTATGTTCCAATGAACTAGTTTGAAACTTTACGACCAGTTTTAACTTTTCTTGCAAATTTAAAAAAAACAAAAAACAAAAACTAACCATTCACGACCAGAAGGTGGCAGTATTGACCACTGAGGCTGATAACCGGGAAAAGAAATAAAACGAAGTTTACTGCGCATGTCCGGAGGTTTTATATTTGGGCGGGCGAATTAAACGAGAAAGAAAAAGACAAATCAAAATAAGATGGCTCTGATATCTGCGTTGCAGTTTCTTAGGTTAAACGATATCCCAGAAGGTAAAACTCTTGTGTCTGTTGTATGTTATCGAAATGTGGTTTACTGAACACCCGGCGGTTTGGCTGGCTGTCAAACTTGGTTGTTAACGGAGCTGTTTCCTGGGTTATTTGAGCCGAGAGATGAACGGTGAAGCGACATTCGTGGATTAGCGAGCTGTGTCAATCTTACAGTCACTGAAAGCGTCTTGTTTACCGTTTACTGTACCCATCGTCTGGGCGGGGGGTCATCTTTAAATTTTCGGTTTAAACTCGTCTCATTCTTTCATTCAGTGTAGATTATCTGCCATGAACTAAAGCAGTTGAATATTTTCAGATTGTCGTTAAATTTTATAGTCAGCAGTTGTAATGAACTTAATATCTGTGGATTGATGGCAGACAGTAATGTCTCTTTGGCATCTGAGAAAACATCGGCTCGTCCGACATTTGACAGGCAAACGTATTAAAAATAGCAGTAAATGAAAGTCAGTCAGTGATTTTGTGATAAAAGAGATCATTTTTACAAAGTTTAGGGATTTAGTAGGTGTTAACCACAGGGTGCTTAGTTTATGTAAAAGTGTAGTTTGTTGTTGTTTTGGTTTATGAGCTCAGTGTAGAGCTGAGTGTAGACTTGTATATAGTTAAACATGTATGGACTATATTATATCGAATACTGACTTGTTAATAATGGAATTTAATTTTTTTTTTTTAAAAAATCATCCTACTCCTTTTCAAGCATAAACATTGTGTAGACATGGAGATTTTCACGAAAACTTGATGTTTTTAAGTTTTTTATGTGTTTGACATAATATTATTCTGTCTATTTCCAGCCTGGGTGGACGCGGTGTGGGAAGTGGAGTTTACTGAAAGTATACCACTGGATAAAACTATAGAAGAGGAACTTATAGCCAGGCAAGAGAAGTCTTTCACAGCCCTGTACCAGTGTTTACTGGCCAATGCTGATCAATATCAGTCTGCAGGCAGTGATGGAGCTTCACAGGTAAGCAAATTAGTTTTTGTGGCTCTCTGAAATGCTGGCAAATGCTCAGTCTAAAGTCTTCCTGTAGTCTGTAGTGTCTGTTTCACCATCTGAAGGTTGCAGTCAGCTGACTGTCTCCTATCTTGCATTGCAGAGTGTCTGGGCAGTTCTGGGGGAGAGTGGCATATCAGTCAAGTCTTTGGTGGCTGTGCTGTCCTTCTTTGTCCTGGCAGGAAAATCTAAAGTGGCCAGTGGCCACCAGAGGGTGAACAGCCTGTGTGCAGCCTCAGTGTACCTATTGCTTCTGAGAATTCCAGGTAAGGAAAGTTGAAATGGAAGTAACTCCAAAAGTCCCTCGGTTCTTGGAGCTAGGTGGAACTAACATTGATGAGATAATTGTCACTGCTTATTGACTGTAAATTATAATGTTGGTATAGATGTGTTAGTTTTAAGCAGTGTGTGTCTATCCTGTGACATATTTCTTGGAAGCTGTCTGGACACATTCAGGCCTGTGAGACTCATTTAGACACTGAACCATGGCTCTGTGCTACATGCACACATTTCTGCATATCTGCCATTCAAATACACTTTGTATGTAGTTGGGTTTTTATGTAATATTCAATACTGAACTGTAACCCTAAGTGTAAGTGGTTCAAAAATGAAAAAAATATCTAGTAAGTGGCAGTGCTCTGGCAAAAATGTTCTCTCCAGAGGTCAGAGCAGCATGGTCAGGCTGCTTTGAGCTGATAGGGAGATAAACATAACCCTTTGCTACAACAAAAGTATGCAGAAAAGCATCTCTGAACACAACCCGTTGAACCTTGAAGCTGATGTGCTAAGGCAGCAGGAGATAACAATGGGTGCTGCTCTTGTTGGCTAAGAATAAAAAAACTGAGGCTACAATTCACACGAGCTTAGGAAAACTGGACAGTAAAAGATGTTTGCTTGGGTAAGAGGTGTGAGTGTGTCTCTATTATTGTTTCTAGGGAGCATTGGCAACAAGGTTTTTCATGAAGTTTTGTTGGACACATGTTTGGACCTGACCCGTCACTGCTGGCCTCAGGATTCTGAAAAGAAACGCAAAAAAGACCTGAAGAGTTCTCAGACAGAGGGAAAACGCTCCAAACCACAGAGGAAAGACAGTCCACAGGTACACTCCCAAGGATCATTGTAATGTGATGGCCGAATAGTGACTTTGATACACTAATTTAATAACCAGGTCCATCTAATGTGTTGAATTTCTTTTGTTCAGACTGTCTGACTGACTTAATGTGGGAGCTAATACAACACCATTAATCATTAATTATTCCTCATTTCATTTTCTTAAAACTTTCTGAAGAGGAAAACAAACCAATAAATGGTACTGATATTTTTGAGGCTAAAGTTGTGTGAAGGTGAGTAAACTTATTCTCTGGTGGAATACATTTATGATCAGACCTATGTGTTATTATCAGATGGAAATGGAGGAGGAAGAGGAGGAGGAGGTGGAAGAGGAAGTTCATCTTTCTGGACAGGACCTGATGAGGATCAGAGATGCTGTAGCTCTCCTGGTCCAAAGCTTACTGAGACTTCTGCAAACATTTCCACTAAAAGACAGTCCTCAGACCATGATCCACTGTTTTCAGGTACCACCTGGCTGTATCTGCACACCTGGTTCATTTCACACTGTGGAACCTGCAGGTTTTGACAGCTAATCCATTCCTTTTCTTTTTCCAGATCTTCAGTAACCTGCTTTACTTTGAACCCACCATTGGCAAACCAGTTTTTGCTGCTGAACAGTGAGTTTTCTTGCTTATTTTGACTTTTTTTTTTTAAATGTATCAAAATATAACTGTGATAGTTGTGTAATTTCTGCACAGAGACATTACGAAACTGAGGAGCATTCCAGAGATGGCTTTCTATGGCCTACAGCTGCTCTGCTCGCCAAAACATGGAGACCAGAAAGAAGTAAGATCCTGTACACTACTTATAAACCTTAGACTATCTCAGTAGATGTCATCATAACACTGTAGAAATATTGTTTTTATAGTGACACAGGCTGGCTGCATTCAAAGATTTGGACTAGGTGGGTCATTCTTGTTTCCCCTCGGCTTGCCTGCAGTACATTGGGGTTTTCCAGGTGGATGGGAGGATTGCTTCCCTGCACCTTCAGTTCAGGGAATGGATCCTGACTGTTTGCACTTATGCACCTAGCCTTCTTCAGTTTAGTGAGTGGGGTATTTGACGGGGGGGGGGGGGACTTCAACGCTCACGTGAGCAGTGACCATGAGACCTGGGAGGAAGCCCTGCCTGATCTGAACCTGAGTGGTGTTCAGTTATTGCACTTCTGTACAAACCACCTGACACACCTAAATGTCTGGAATAGGGTGTGCTGGAAATGCACACCCTATTCCAGACCGGGGCCTCAACTCCCACCTCAGACACAACTTTGACAGCATAATACAGTGGCTTGCAAAAGTATTCGGCCCCCTTGAACTTTCCCACATTTTGTCACATTACAGCCACAAACATGAATCAATGTTATTGGAATTCCAGGTGAAAGACCAATACAAAGTCGTGTACACGTGAGAAGTGGAACGAAAATCATACATGATTCCAAACATTTTTTACAAATAAATAACTGCAAAGTGGGGTGTGCGTAATTATTCAGCCCCCTGAGTCAATACTTTGTAGAACCACCTTTTGCTGCAATTCCAGCTGCCAGTCTTTTAGGGTATGTCTCTACCAGCTTTGCACATCTACAGACTGAAATCTTTGCCCATTCTTCTTTGCAAAACAGCTCCAGCTCAGTCAGATTAGATGGACAGCGTTTGTGAACAGCAGTTTTCAGATCTTGCCACAGATTCTGGATTGGATTCAGATCTGGACTTTGACTGGGCCATTCTAACACATGGATATGTTTTGTTTTAAACCATTCCATTGTTGCCCTGGCTTTATGTTTAGGGTGGTTGTCCTGCTGGAAGGTGAACCTCCGCCCCAGTCTCAAGTCTTTTGCAGACTCCAAGAGGTTTTCTTCCAAGATTGCCCTGTATTTGGCTCCATCCATCTTCCCATCAACTCTGACCAGCTTCCCTGTCCCTGCTGAAGAGAAGCACCCCCAGAGCATGATGCTGCCACCACCATATTTGACAGTGGGGATGGTGTGTTCAGAGTGATGTGCAGTGTTAGTTTTCCGCCACACATAGCGTTTTGCATGTTGGTCTCATCTGACCAGAGCACCTTCTTCCACATGTTTGCTGTGTCCCCCACATGGCTTGTGGCAAACTGCAAACGGGACTTCTTATGGTTTTCTGTTAACAATGGCTTTCTTCTTGCCACTCTTCCATAAAGGCCAACTTTGTGCAGTGCACGACTAATAGTTGTCCTGTGGACAGATTCCCCCACCTGAGCTGTAGATCTCTGCAGCTCGTCCAGAGTCACCATGGGCCTCTTGGCTGCATTTCTGATCAGCGCTCTCCTTGTTCGGCCTGTGAGTTTAGGTGGACGGCCTTGTCTTGGTAGGTTTACACTTGTGCCATACTCCTTCCATTTCTGAATGATGGCTTGAACAGTGCTCCGTGGGATGTTCAAGGCTTGGGAAATCTTTTTGTAGCCTAAGCCTGCTTTAAATTTCTCAGTAACTTTATCCCTGACCTGTCTGGTGTGTTCTTTGGACTTCATGGTGTTGTTGCTCCCAATATTCTCTTAGACAACCTCTGAGGCCGTCACAGAGCAGCTGTATTTGTACTGACATTAGATTACACACAGGTGCACTCTATTTAGTCATTAGCACTCATCAGGCAATGTCTATGGGCAACTGACTGCACTCAGACCAAAGGGGGCTGAATAATTACGCACACCCCACTTTGCAGTTATTTATTTGTAAAAAATGTTTGGAATCATGTATGATTTTCGTTCCACTTCTCACGTGTGCACCACTTTGTATTGGTCTTTCACCTGGAATTCCAATAACATTGATTCATGTTTGTGGCTGTAATGTGACAAAATGTGGAAAAGTTCAAGGGGGCCGAATACTTTTGCAAGCCACTGTAAATGAGGCCGGGGACATCGAATCCAAATGGACCATGTTCTGCACCTCCATTCCAGAGGCAGCTGCGAGGTAGTTGGTGCTCATCGTGGCGATAATCCCTGAATCAAATAGTGGAAACTGGAGGTAGCTATCAAGCTGAAGGAGTCCTATTTGACTTGGTTAGGCTGTGGGACTTTGGAAGCAGCTGATGGGTACGGGCAGGCCAAACAGAAAGCACCTTGGGTGGTGCCTGAAGCTGAAACTTGGCTGTCGGAGGCGGTCAGGCTATGAAACAAGACTTTCCGACTTCCTTGAAGCAATTCTGGCGAAGCATCAGGAGACTCAGGAGTGGAAAGCAGTGTTTCACTCAACTGGACCAACTCTCTCATGGATATTTGAGGTTGTCCGACCAGCCTAAATATCTCTGTCACCTATAAGCTGTAAAAATGTGAGATTTTCAAAAATATTGATGATTTTTGCTAAACTATATAGGGCATATAGGCATGGAAAGATGAATTGCTTCATATAGCTCTCTGCATGCCCTTTCATATGATAAATTGTACTCAATATGGTTTGCAGAAATTTTATTTGTGACCTTGGGTGCTAACATTGAAGGTCATGGTCAAATGCAATCCAACCTAGGTACTCATGTCCCCCAAGTCCTGGGATATCGACATGAAGTTAAAAGATGATCCACAAAAGATGTTGAATAATATAAAGTTTTTATTTATTTTCACTTTTTGTGTGACCTTGACCCAAAATTAAATCAGCTCGAGCTATTACCAAATTTGAACGTGGTATCTTAAAACCTGTGGACGATAGATTTCATCTGCTAGCAGTCTGTCACATACTAGAAGAAGTTGATCATATCTTCAGTGCAGTTAGTGGATAATGCGTTCTTCATCCTTTTCCAGTTTGATCCAAAGGGGCAAAAGGTATATAATGGAATGATCACCACCCGATGAAGCCAACAGAACAACCAAGCTGTGACAAGATTCTGAGAAAAATTCAACTGAGAAAATGTTAAAATGATCTCACAGTATGACTGTTGCAAAATAAAGTGACTTCAGTATTTATTGAGGGATGAGACCCATGTGCTAAGTTCCCACCAGAGTCATCACACATATCATGTCTTCTGAAAGAGACTTTAATGAATTTTGTCTGTTGTGTCATCCAGTCCTTGAGGAGGGTGTTCCACCAGCTCCTCTACGTGATTTTGATGATGAAAAAGGGCAACACTGGGAAGCCGTCCCTCCTCGTACCGAGCCAGACCATCCTCGCTACTCGTGACCAGGCCATCCAGTTTGTCTGGTAAATAGTTTTGTTTTAATATTCATCTGATACTTTTTTCTTGTCTACATCTCAACATGGTGGATGTTGGAAAGAAAAAGTTAAAACATGTAATCTGTTTCAGTTTTTGAATTGATTTTGATGATGACTATAGTTTTGGTAATGAAAGCTTGTCTTTAAAGGGATCTCATTTTCCATCTACGGGAGCCTCTCTCATCTTATGACAGACAGGTTAGGCTTCAGTGCCCCACCCTGAGAGACGGGGTGCACGGGGTCAGGTCACCAGTCTATCTCAGAGTAAATACAGATTCATATCTCTGGCTAGTTGAGAATTGGCCGTTAACTGAACCAGTCTTTGGAAAGTTCCCAGAGAAAATTTAGTTCAATTCAGTTTTAATTATGTTGTAAGGTAAAGAGCTTAACTGGTAAAACTGATTCTTATATAGCGCTTTTCTACTCTCCCAGAGTACTCAAAGCGCTCTATACAACATGCCACATTGACCCAATTACACCCATTCTCATAAGCACTTTCTCTACACTGAGTGCTTTCTAACTACATTCACCATCCGATGGATGCATCGGAGAGTAACTTGGCATGCATAAATACTCTAGGAACAACAAGTAGGCCTGCAGTGTGAGAGCGAAGTGCTCTAATAGGGTGATATGGTACTACAAGGTCATTAAGATAAGATGGGGCCTGATTATTTAAGACCTTGTATGTGAGGAGCAGGATTTTGAATTCAATTCTGGATTTAACAGGAAGCCAATGAAGGGAAGCCAAAACAGGAGAAATCTGCTCTCTCTTTCTAGTCCCTGTCAGGACTCTTGCTGCAGCATTTTGGATCAGCTGAAGGCTTTTCAGCGAGTTTTTAGGACATCCTGATAATAATGGTAAATGGCCTGTATTTATACAGCGCTTTTCTGGTCCCTAAGGACCCCAAAGCGCTTTACATATCCAGTCATTCACCCATTCACGCACACATTCACACACTGGTGATGGCAAGCTACGTTGTAGCCACAGCCACCCTGGGGCGCACTGACAGAGGCGAGGCTGCCGGACACTGGCGCCACCGGGCCCTCTGACCACCACCAGTAGGCAACGGGTGAAGTGTCTTGCCGAAGGACACAACGACCAAGACTGTCCGAGCCGGGGCTCGAACCGGTAACCTTCCAATTACAAGGCGAACTCCCAACTCTTGAGCCACGATGAATTACAGTAGTCCAGCCTGGAAGTAATAAATGCATGAACTAGTTTTTCAGCGTCACTCTGAGACAGGATATTTCTAACTTTAGAGATGTTGCACAAATGGAAGAAAGCAGTCTTACATATTTGTTTAATATGTGCGTTGAAGGACAATTGGATACAAAGAGTCCAAATATCAGCATTACTGAAAGCGGCTGTGCTTAATGTAGCTGGTCTGCACTGTGGCACATGGCATTGAACATGATAACAGTGAATGAATATAATTATATTAGATATAATAACTTAATTACTTTCAGAAAGACATCTACTGTGATAAAGTCTACTCTCCACTGCTGTGTAATCAATTATTGTAAATGTAAATGTTATCAGGAAATGATCAGACAGCAGAGGGTTTTCAGGAAACACTGTTAAATGTTCAGTTTCTATGCCATATGTTAAAACAAGATCTAGAGTGTGATTAAAGTGGTGGGTGGGTTCTTTTACATTTTGACAGAAGCCAATTGAGTCTAATAACAGATTAAATGCCATGTTGAGGCTGTCATTTTTAGCATCTACATGGATGTTAAAATCACCCACAATAATTATTTTATCTGAGCTGAGCACTAAATCAGATAAAAAGTCTGAGAAATCAGAGAGAAACTCTGTGTAAGGCCCAGGTGGACGATAGATGGTAACAAGTAAGACTGGTAATGTAATGTTTAATAATCTACACTTTCACTCTTGAGGGTTTTGGTGCTGTTGATGATGCTATATTGTTCCTGGGTGATTGTTTTTTGATGGTTTGGGAGCAGACACAGTGCAGGCGGATAATGTTTTGGAGGAATAATAGAAAGAGAGAAGGTCTGCGGAGGTGTGTTAAGGTGTTTTCACACCTGTGGTGGTGAACTCTGGTTCATTTTCCCCCAGTTTCAAACAAACTCGAGGGCGGTTTGTTTATGGTGTGAATGTGATGCGACCCTGATCTGAACGGGCGGGTATGAGTTACAAGTTTGTGCTAAAAACTGTCCCGTAGCCACGTATGCTTTGCAAGAAGGTATTATAGACATGCAAAAGTCTTTAGGGGCTAGCAACTAGCTGTGAAATTAACGCGATTTATCAATGTTCTCAAAAAACTAGTCCACAGCACCTTGTATTTATTTTGTTTCTCCCGCCCCAGACACATCAAGCTAATGGGCGGACACAACTGATTCGCACCAGAGTAAACAAACCACAGGTGTGGAAACTTCTTCTCAGTCTCGGTCGTTGTGTCCTTGGGCAAGACACTTCACCCGTTGCCTACTGGTGGTGGTCAGAGGGCCCGGTGGCGCCAGTGTCCGGCAGCCTCGCCTCTGTCAGTGCGCCCCAGGGTGGCTGTGGCTACAATGTAGCTTGCCATCACCAGTGTGTGAATGGGTGGATGACTGAATGTAGTGTAAAGCGCTATACAAATACAGGCCATTTACCATTTAAGACTGTAACTGGAATAACAAGGAAACAGACTTTAGCTGGTTGTGAAGCTGCTTGTCAGTCAATTGTCTAATTATTTTTGAGCCTTATTAAGTGGCGACTGTATAAAAATTAGTGTAATTTGTAAACGATTAACAGTTACTTTTGTTAAATTAAAGGTGAAAGTCTGCACTTCGGTCACTACTTAATTTTTTTGAAATCCCTGTGGAAGTATTTGGCAGCAAAATGATTTTTAAACATAGACCGGTTCATATCTGACCATTCCTAGAATTAATGATTGTTTACATTGTTAAAGGCATCAGTTTCAGTATGTGCGCGCACACAGAGCATCTTTGTAAGCATAATGGAGCAGTCATCACAGTCTCTCCTCTACCTTCTGCAGTTTAAAGGACCGACACTAATGTGTCACTTGAAGATGTCTAGGATCGTGACTATTCAGGGATGTTTCTGAATCTTTAAGAGCAGATGTGTAAAATAATTCTATATTTATATTTACAGTCATCTTGTGGATGAGCTGAAGGAGCTGGCACTGCCTTTCCTGCAAATCCTCCTACAGCACATCTGCTTCCAGGTGAATTCTCCAGCAAGCACTCAGCATAAATTCACTTTCTGCAAACACAGAATTCCAGTTTTTTTTTGAAGTTCAGAAACTGTCTGCATCTTAAAGTGTACAATGTGACAACTGTATTGGCTGCAAAGTTGCATTGTGGCATTGTTATCATGAATGTTTGCGTTGTGCTGATATACAGATGGTTGAAAAGAACGAGTATCGAAGCCATGGAGCTCAGGCTGTGGGTATGCTGACGTCTCAGATGGCAAGTGAAGACTATGCTTGCTTCATTAAGTGGCTGTGTAACTTCTCCAGAAGCTCAAAGGTAAGGTTTTACTTTAACTGTCTGAGAAATGGTTTCACTTCCACATGCTGACACTGGCGTAGACACTGCAGGTTTCTATCTGATCAATGATCTTGAGCTAACGCTACTCTTAAGTCAAACAACTGCTCAAATGATTTCCGTGTCACAGACAAATGTTTAGCGTCTCAATAAAATTTCAGCAGTTTTGCTGAAGTTGTAGCACACGTTCAAAGATCCTGATAAAACTCAATCAGAGCGCCTTTTTTTTTTTTTTTAATTTAAAATTATTGTGTTCATCTTCCTGTGTGATACTCTGTTTTATCCTGTTTGCTTATTTGGCGCATGTTTGAACTTAGCTAAATGTCAGTGAGCTTCATCACCTTCTGTCTTGCCATTCTTAATCAGGTTGCTCCTTTCAAAACTAGTCATTGCACTGTTAGTTCCTGCACACCATGGTTAAATAATCAAACCTGTGGTCTTCGACGCTCCTGTCGAAAAGCAGAGCGTCTCTGGAAGTCCACTGGGCTGGTTGTTGTTAAGGTTCAGATATTGAGGAGGAATCCAAAAATAATAACCACTGATCCGGGCTGGTGCAATTAGACGACATTTTAATGGATACACATGCGGAGTCCAACACTGTGCAGATTCAGGGTTGAACTAACTTACAATAGTCAGAACAAAGACTTTATAGGGGTGAGAATAGTACAGCCCCTTCTTCTGTTGCCAGGCAGACTCAATACAGCATACGTCAATCCACAAACGTTCAGTTAACTTTGAACACAGTTTAAAAAAGAACATTGTCTTCGGCTCGAACCCAGGTGCTTCCTGTCACCATCCTGCCCAGGCTTATCTTCTGGAACATCAGGCCCACGTTCTGCACAAACTGTCACTCATGCAGGCACAACTTTGCAGTTGCAAGCAAACCATGACTAAACTCTTACCTATATAAATTAGTCTAATACTGTGGGTGTGTGTGTGTGTGCTGTCCTTGATTTCACCCTTCACTTCATAAACCTTTCCACCAGACACTGAAACTATGTGTGTGTATGTGTGTAATAATCTTGACTGATATATAAAATGTATAAAACAAATGTTTCAATCTAATACAACTACTTAAAGCTTAATCAAAGATAAATGCATAAAAGATAATAGCATCATCGAAACTGCTCCTCAGAATTACTTGCACTCAGACTCTGCTTTCGGTTTCCCTTCCTGCAAAGCATGCAACTTCAAAAACATGTAACTTCCTGTCTTTACACAGAGTATATTTCCTGTCCCTGCAGTCTGCACAGAAACATTTAAGATTATAGGAGCATTGAAAAGCATTTAAAATTATAGATTCAACTCAACAGTTTAAAGTGGTTCTTACTGGACTTGTAATAAAAGCTTAATTGGGTGCCAATATGTTTAAACATTTAAATGCACTATCCCTACTTGGAGATTATGTGATTAATGCCATGGTAATATGAACAATAGCAGGGAAATAATTTCTCTAATCCCCACATTGTCCATCGGGAACACTTCAAAGAACTTCTTCACTTATTTAATGAGTCAGTCAAAGAGGCCAGATCCTCTTACTTCAATAATCTCATAAATCGTCATAAAAATAACCCAAGAATTCTATTTGATACCATCAACAGTATTGTTTCTCCTCCAACTCAGCATGCTGTGTTACTTTCTGATGAAGACTTCAGCACTTTCCTCAATTACTTTGTAAATAAGGTGATGGACTTGAGATCCAAAATCTCCTCAAGTGCCTCCCCTTATGAAGATGCCCCTTGTTGTCCCGGGTCATTTACTTCTTTTTCTCCAATCACACTCAATGACTTAATTGCAGTAATAGGTAAAATGAAATCCTCATCATGCTCCTTAGATATATTACCTCCCTCTGTCCTGTCTGGGACTCTCACCAGCATTGGTCCCACACTTCTATACATCATCAACAATTCACTGAGGCAAGGCTGTGCTCCGTCCTATTTTAAACATGCTGAGGTAACCCCTCTGTTAAAAAACAGAATCTAGATCCTACCTCCCCTAGTAGTTATCGTCCCATTTCAAGATTGTCATTTATAAGTAAATTACTAGAAAAAAAATTGTAGAAAACCAGTTCGGGTCCTTACTATGCCGATTGCAGATTTTTGACCCTTTTCAGTCTGGCTTTCAAAAGCAGCACTCTATGGAGACCGCTCTCTTAAGGGTCCATAATGATCTACTAATGGCATCTGATGCAGGAAATTGTTCCGTGATCATTTTGCTAGATCTTAGCGCAGCCTTCGATACCATCGACCACAAAATCCTACTTAACAGGCTGAAGGTTCTGGCTGGTATATCTGGCACCGCCTTAGACTGGTTTTCTTCCTACTTATCAGACAGGACCTTTTCTGTTAGGACTGATAGGTTCTCCTCTAACACTGCTGCCCTAACCTGCGGGGTTCCACAGGGTTCAGTTTTGGGTCCATTGTTATTTTCTTTTTATATGCTTCCTTTAGCTGGCATTATTCAGTCTTTTAGTGACCTGTCTTATCATTTCTATGCCAATGACATTCAGCTGTATATGTCCTTTAAGCCTCATCAGCTGGATAGGCTGTCCACCCTAGTCCAGTGTTTAACTCAAATCTCTGATTGGCTTTCCAACAATTACCTTGTTTTAAACATGAACAAGACAGAGACCATGATCATAGCTCCTCCTGATCTATATTCTAAAATCAGTCAGGTTCTTGCCCCTTTCTGTTCTTCTGCTAAGCCAAATATTCGAAATCTTGGAGTAATATTTGACTCTTCTTTGGGCCTTGCCTCACACGTAAAATCTCTGTCTCGTTCCTGTTTCTTTCATTTAAGGAATATTTATACTGCGACATATGGTCTCTTTAGCTGAACTGGAAAAAACTGTCCATGCGTTTGTGTCATCGCATTTAGATTATTGTAATTCCCTGTTTACCAGCTTGGATAAATCATCTCTTTCTCACCTCCAAGCTATACAAAACGCAGCAGCCAGACTACTAACTCGCTCTAGCAAGCGAGCTCACATCACTCCTATTTTATGTTCTTTACATTGGCTCCCAATAGATTTTAGAATTCGTTTTAAAATTATTGTTTTAACGTACAGAGCACTAAATGGCCAAGCCCCAGATTATTTATCCAAGCTTCTCACAAAATACACTGCTGCTCGCCGTCTCCGCTCACAGACTCAGAGTTTGTTGGTTGCTCCCAGAACACGTCTGAAGACGAAAGGGGGCGGAGCCTTTCAGTCTGTGGCACCAAGGCTGTGGAACAGTCTACCTCTACAACTACGTTTGGTTGACTCTGTGGAATCCTTTAAAAAACAGTTAAAAACTTTACTGATTAAACAAGCTTTCTGTTGACCAATGCTTTTTACATTTTTATATTTTTAATTTGCATTTAAATTCTATATTGTGTATATTGTGCATTTTGCTATTTATCATACTGTTTATTTTAATCTCTGTGTGCAGCACTTTGTGACTACCTGTCTATGAAAAGCGCTTAATAAATAAACTTTACTTACTGTCAGTGGTACTGACTGCGATGGCCTCTACAGATGGTGCACCGGCTGTTCTCTGTGGATGTGGTGATGGTTTTGCTGGAGCAGCCAGAGAGAAGACCAGAGGAGTGTCGAGATCCGGATCTTGTTTGTTTCCTGATGCACAGGTTCCTTATCCAGAACCTGCTCTTTGCTCGACGGATGGATGAATCTCCCACTGTCCAGGGCCATGCTCTGAACTGCCTGGCTCAGTGCCTGGAGCTGCCTTCTCTCAATGCCACCAGAGCCATCCACAACCTCTTCTGTGCCAGTGAGAACACCCTCACACACAGGATCTCAGTACAGTCTAAAGGGTAAAGACACAGGCCTTCAAACTAAATCATTAAAGTTGTTGTGTTTTCTTTCTGCTCTGTTAAGCTGGAACCCAGACGGTGCTGGAAGGTGAAATCACAGAAGGTAATGCTTGGTTTTTGTCTTATTTCCCTGTAGTCAGGTTAAAAAATAAAAGCCGTAGCCTGGCTCTCTGAGTCTTGCAGGTATTATATATCCTGGAAAAAAAGGTGTAAACTTTGTCACAGGACCACAAAACATGAATAAAGTGACCTTCAGTGTCACGCTCTGATCCCACTACTCAACTTTTGAGTAGTATTGACAGAGATCCATTATGACTATTCCCATAGCTGATAGCTATGGGAATAGCTACAGCTACGTACACACACCTGAAGAATGTAGTCCTGGGAGTGCAAAAGTTTTAGTGTCATTTTGATATAGATCAGTCAGTCTGTACATTGAGGCCGTTTTCCAGCCAATTTAAAAAAGGGACATAATCACTCGGTGTATGCAGTCATGGCTAAAAGAAAGTATAAGCTTTCATCAGTTCTAAACTTTTGTTTAAATTCAGCCTGAGATCAGCAACAGAACATGTTATACATAATTTACTCAGCAAACACTAAAACAACATCCAGAAGGAGTGTGTGAAAAGTTTCCATATGTTTCCATTCACCCTGAGGTCAGACCATGAGCAAAAACCACATGAGCTACATCTTTTATAGGTCATAGTTCATCCATCCATCTCTTTCCACTTATCCAATTCAGGGTTTCTTCACATCTCATTGTTGTGCTTTTCAACCACATGAGGGTTTACCTGGAGGTAAAGATGTTTCACCTCAAGATTTAGACTGACTCTGATTTCCTAACATGTACAGGAAACAACATGTAAGCTCTTAACCTGGGTGGAAGGAGAGATTTGTCCATGCACAGTGAGAATTTATCACATTAATCCAGAGAAGTTGGTTCCTGCCAGAAAAACCTCTGTTTTCTCAGTGTTTCATTGAAAAGTCAGGCTGTTGCAGTGGCCTAGTCAAAGTCCAGACCTAAAACCGACTGGAGGTGAAGAGAGCTGTGACTGCAGGGCTTATTTCTCTCGTTCTCTAAAGAAAACACAAAGGTTTACAACATAAATATCTCAGACCTGTAAACAGTCTGGAGCTGGCACAACAGGAAAATGCAAAAATAATGTTACTGCATCTCAGGTTGTATTCACCTGAGCCCTGACAAAGACCACATTATTTTTTTGTTTCACTGATGAAATCTTAGAACTGGCAGAGGATGTGCTGTGTTGACTATGACTGCACCTTGTAATGGTGTTGTTGATATGACTTTGTTTCAGGGACTCTCAGTAACCAGCACACGCTGAAAACCTACCGTACTCTTCCATTCAGGACTGTGGAGCTGAGCAGCACTGACAGCTCTGGTTGTTATGGTGAGATCTTCCATCTTCCCATTTTCTTCCACTTATTGAATAGCTTTAATATCTTATCGTGTATGTAACGGTGTGAGAGGCGGGGTATACCCTGAACAAGGTTGCCAGTTTGCCACAAGGCTAACACACATTTAAATCATTTTTATCACATGTTGGTTTTTATTAATTTGTTTTTCATGGACTGGATACTGGAGATCAGTGAGTCACATAGTTCATTTCTGTATTCAATGCAGCAAAAGAGAATTTGGCCCTCCTCCTGCGGCGTGTGAAGGATTCAAAGACTAATGTGAGGAAAGCAGCATTGCAGGTACCTGGAACTTAACATACTCGGGAACAGCCACGATTTAGATTGAAGTCATTTGCTGTGGGTGGGGGTGGGGTTAAATATATGCATTTTTCCAGGCTGACTTGTGTGCTCTTCCTGCACAGGCCTTGCTGGGTCTCCTGAAACATGATGTGATCCCCATGAGTTGGGAGAATCTTCAGACTTTGTCAGAGCGCTGCAGAGACCCATCTGTGTCTGTGAAAAAGAAGGCCCTGCAGTGTGTGGGGGACCTGCTCAGTGTGAGTGGAACCACATACTGATGGGGCTGTCACTGAAGTGACCGTGGGTAAGATCTAACCCTAACATCTCTCTACCAGGTTAAACCAGAGTGCAGTGTGGTGCAAAAGGCGTGGCTGCAGGGTGTGGTGCCAGCTGTGGCGGACTCTGAGACCTCGGTACAAGACAAGGCCCTGGAGGCGCTGGACCAGGTGCTGCTCAGTCAGGTCAAACCGTACTCTGCTGGCTGCCACCTGGATGCCGGTCAGAGGCTGATGTGGGACCTGCTGGGCCTACTGTGTCACGAGTGCCAGAACCTCAGGTGAAGCCAGCCTAGCTTTTGTTTCATATAAAATAACATATCTGTAATGTTTAACGTTAAATACTGAATGTGTTTGTACCCGGTCTCCAGTCGTTACTTTAGCAAGGCCTTCACCATCTGGTCCAAACAGAACAAGTTCACACCGTCATTTATCTCCAACCTGATCTCACATACTGAGGCTGATCATGCTGCCGGAGCCTGGCTGCTGCTCTCCAAGGTTGTTTCTTCATCCTCCAGACTGCCTTATGGCAAGATTCTGGACGCCTGGGACAAGATGGTCAGGTGGGCAAGACCAAATGAATCTGTCACGTTTATTTGAATTAAAATTTTTTGGTAGCACTTTATAATCTAGCCTGTAATTTGGCATGTCATTTTCCATAAGTTGGTGTGTAATTTGAATTTAATTTAAAAAAAAAACAAAACCCTAACACTTGTAAAACTGCATCAGAGGTGTAAGCATCGCTGTATCACTGTGTCAAAGTAACTGAGGATGGAACAAAGAAAAATATGAAGGATTTTTGGCGGCTAAGTCTTTTTTTGTGTTTTATAACCTCTGTGAATATGCTGCAGTAGACCAACAACGCCATAAAACCACAAACCCACAACTTTATTTATAAGCAGAGAAAGAAGCTTGTTTTTGGTTTTTGGTTTTTTTTGCTTATGATATTACATTTTTTGCCTAAAAGCTTTTTTTTTTCTTCTTCATACTTACTTGAGATACTCTGTATCTCATTGTACAACTGTATAGTGACAATAAAGGCATTCTATTCTATTACTTGATTACAAGGATGAAAATGGTGAAATCTGCAAACCTTCCTTTACTTTGTTTTTGTTTTGTTTTTACCTCCACCTTCTGGATGCAAACTCACTTCCACCGTTTATTAAAAAACAATCTGCAGCCCTTCTATGCATTGTGGGCTTTTTTGGAAACAAAACAAAAACAAACAAGGTGAACAGCAACACTGTACACAGGGGCAGACTGATACATGATAGGTTTTGTGTGCATACAAACAAATATATTCTTTACGCAATTTTGAATTACATGGGGCCATTTCTGCCGACTTGTACGCCCTCATCACTGCATCGTCAAACCTACCAATCACCCAATGTAAGGAGGGAAAAATGCGTGATGCAGAATGAGCAACACTCTCCTTTGACCAATCAGATCTGTAAGATGGCAGGAAATGGTGATTTTCAGGAACCTGTCCTCGCAGCAGAGATGTCTTTATTAGAGAAATGTGATGTTGTGGTGGTTGATTTAAGGTTTGGACAGCAAGACAGAGTTCATGTTTTTGAAACATGAACGATAGAGTTGGTTTTGTTTTTGTTTGGAGAGTGATGAAACTTAGTTTGGTAAGCTGTGACCTCTGTCAGGGGACGTGGGAAACACAGGAATCTGTGTTTACATCTTTTTGTGTAACACAATACTCTCCGTCTCTTTCACCCCCATCATTCCCTCAATTTTTCCCTCCTCCTCAGCAACCAGATACCATGTGCTGCCATATAATTTTTGACATGGTGGATTTTTCTACCAACAGATAAAGGCTGACATGTTTTTGTCTTGGTTTTTTTCTTTTACTTGGAAGTAAACTACTTCTTAGGAGATCCTTTTTTTTAACTTTCTTTAAGACTTTTTAGACTCTGCTGCGTCATCTTAAATTTGTCGTGTGATTTAGACAGCACACCCTGTAAAATGGTCAAGGGTTGACACCAAGTCGCCAAATGTAAATGGTCATAAATAACTTTTCGCTAACAGCAAGTCAGTCTCTTAATGTTAATGTTGTAATGATCACTGCTTTGCTATTTGCAGATTAATTAATTGTTTAATGATTTGATTGTCTTCTCTTAGATCAAAGGATGTAAATGCAACAACATGCTGTCACATCCTGTGTGTGATGGGAGACATTGCCGCGCATTTAAATGAAGAAACAAAGGAAAGGGTCGTCGGTAGGTTGAGTAAGGGGATAGATGGCGGGGGATTACTGAGAGAAATGATCTGACTGAGTCTCTCACCATCTCTTTGCAGCTGATCTGATGTCTTGGTTGAAGACTTTCACTTTGCCTTTGGAGGTGATCAGTTCTGCTGTTGAGACTCTTTATCAGTTTGGCTGCAGTGAAGACATCAAGCAGACTCAGGTGAGAGATATTTATACTTCAGCGGCTGATGTACTTTATGACAGCAATGAAATCCTTTTTTTTTTTTTTCAGTAATAGAAACAGTTGTTAGTCTCCATCCTGTTTAGATGACGATCAGTCAAACATAAGAACAATGTAACCAGGTAAGTTCCAGCAGGAGGCAGACAGTGCCAAAAATCCTGCCCTGCTCAAAGATTGAATCAGGTATGACTGAAGCCCATTATTCACTGTGAGTTTCTTATGTTCTGTGCGATTGCTTTTGTTGTTGTCAGGCTTTTCTGAACCAGCGCTGTGGTGAGTTGGTGTCTGCCTGCGAGTCATATTTGGCCAGCATAATCCTAACTGACAATGGAGCTCAGAACCTCGATGAGGAGCTGATGGTGAGAATAAACTGTTAGCAGACTTGTCCTTGTTACTTCAGAAATGTCCTTATTATTGTAGCAGAAAGGTAAACCTTCACGTTGAAGTTATTTATGTTCAGTGGTGGTGACACATACTCTGTAAATAAATGTTAAGAGATCAATTGTTCTTGTCTAGCTGTCATTTCAGAGTGAACAACACAAGATACTGAGGGTTGCAAAGCCTAGTGTTATAGAGCAGAAGCCTAATGACAGAAACCCAAACCTCGCTCTCCTCAGCCAACCTCTTCTAGCTCGTCTCAGGGAATAGCTAGGTCAGCTGCAAAAGATGATTTCTCAGCTGGCCCCTGGATTTACCCTGGGGCCTCCTCCCAGTAGGACATGCCCAGAACAGCTCACCCAGAAGCCATCCAGGAGGATCCTAGTCAGATACCTTAACCACTTGACCTGGCTGCTTTCAATGCGAAGGAGTTGTATACTCTGAGCCTCTCTTGGATGGCTGAACTTCTCACCCCATCTCTAGGGGAGCAGTCACCCTTTAGAGAAAGCTCATTTCCGACACTTGTACCCATAATCCTGTTTTTTCAGTCACTACCCAAAGCTCGTGGCCATAAACTAACAGCTTTGCTTTTATGCTCAGCTGTCTCTTTCCCATGACAGACAGTATGTCTGCACCACTGCAGCTGCTGCCCTAATTCATCTGTGGATCCCCTTCTTCCCTCAGTGGAACAAGATACGTGAACTCCTCTACATGGGGTAGCAACTTGTCCCTGACCCAGCGTGGGCACTCCATCCTTGGAGGTGCTAATTTTTGTATCCACCACTTGATATTCAGCTGTGAACGGCTCAAGTGTGAGCTGGAGGTCCCCACCTGATGAGGTGGACCACATCATTTACAAAAAGCAGACATGAGATTCTGAGGCCACAGAGGGAGAAACCTTCTGCCACTTGGCTGCGCACAGATACTCTGTCAAGCAAAAATTATGAAAGGAATGGTGATAAAGGGCAGCTCTGGCGGAGTCCACCACCTACTGGAACCCAGTCTAACTTATTGCAGACCAAGCTCTCCCTCTGTACAGGGCTGAATGGCTCATAACAATGGGCAAGACGCCCCATACTTGTGCAGCACCCCCTAGAGGAAACCCCGAGGGATGGGGTCAAAGGACTTCACGAAGTGGACAAAGTACATGTAGATTGGTTCGGCAAACTCCCACATATGATATCTCAAATATACTAGAGACGATAGAGAGCTGGTCCAGTGTTTGGTGACCAGGAGCAAATCTGCATTGTTCCTCCTGAATCTGAGTTTGACTAATGAACCAGACTCTCCTTCCCAGCAGCAGGGAAGCTGAGGAGTGTGATTCCCCTGTAGTTGGAGCACACCCTCTGGTCCCCTTTCTTAAAAATGGGAACCACCACCCCAGTCTGGCAGGCTGGGTTCTCAGTCATGGATACCCACTGCAGCCCACCACCTCTCACCAACGCCCACTCCAAACTGGAACAGAGTCCAGCCCCTCTCTGAGGCTGGCTCCAGAGCCCAAGCCATGGGTTAAGATGAGACTGGGTAGATGTAGCTGGTATCTCTCAACCTCACGCAGTAGCTCCGGCTCCTTCCCCTTGGGGGAGGTTATGTTCCATGACCGAATTGGCCTAGAGAGCCAGGGATCCTCCACCTCTGGCTGCCGCCTAACACACATTGCACCCTATCCCTACAACGCCTCATGGAGATGGTGGGCCTACAGGACGTCCTCCTCACTCACTGTCATTACTGTCAACTATGAGTAACTCTAATCACTGTATAGTCCTATAACTATTAACACTGTGCAAGAATGAAGCCTTTGGGTTTTGGGGGTGAACTGCACAAGGCAGGAATTGTTCAGCGGTCCTCGTGCTTAAGAAAAAGTGAGATGAAGAGCTGTGAGGCGTGCATGAAACAGATCCAGTCTGTTCTTTAATGTTTGTGGTGTGATAACAGTTTTAATAAAACTTCATTCAGGAAGACGGGAAAAATGAAACGTTAACAAAAATCTGATGATGAAAATGCCACGGTGCACGTTTGAAAATCAACGTGTGATCAACCGTGCAGGGCTTGTGGCTCTGATAGACGTGGTTTCTCTTTCAGGTGAAACATCTCCACACTCTGGGTGTGGCATCACTTCAGTGTCCTGCCAAAGTTAACAAGAGGACAGTGCTGCTAGTGGAATCTGTCCTCACAACACATTCTGAGAAACTGGCAGGTAGGAAAGACTGAAGTTAAAATACATACTGTGTGTGTGAGTGAACGTCTCCAGAGACGTGGAGTTTAGAACAGCACAGCTGGTGGTGTAAGGTGAGCACAAGTCAGGTGACATTTTGAATATGCCACAGTTGGAAATCAAGCGAGGTTTCAGACTCTACAAGGTCCTCTGCTTTAAACAGGTGCTGTGACATTTTCTTCAATGTACCACTAAGTCTTGTACTATCCAGGGCAAGGCCAGATTTACTAAGCATGGCTCTGCTAACCTGTTTTTCATATTCCATCTTTAAAAGAGTGCCAGACAGAGCTGCCAGCTTCACTGCCTCTTTCTCAGTTCAAAGCAAACTGGCTGCCTACCAGAGTAAGAGCCCATGGAGTCATCACTTTAGGTAAACCGTGTGCGTCCTCCAAGTTTAGCTCTGACTCTTCACTCCGAGCCATAAGCTTAAATGTTTTTTTGTGATTGTGTGCTTCAGGTAAATTGGCTCTGCAAAATGAAGAACTAGCCCAAAAGTACCTGCCTGTGTTTGCCAGGGAGTTGGAGGTTGGCACAGAGGTTTCAGTACGCAGCAACGTGGTTGTGATAATGTGTGATCTGTGTGTGCGATATACCAACATGGTGGATCACTACATTCCCAACATCTCTGCTTGTCTGCGAGACAAAGAAGCTGTCATCAGAGAGCAGACTCTCATCATGCTGACCAACCTGCTGCAGGTGAGTTCCTGTTTTTAATGTCATTATACTTCTGTAAGTAGTCCTCTTTTGAGATGTTCCAACGTAATAATGGTCATAATGGTCGGATGATGCCCATTTCAGGATTATGTAGCAAATTACAGATGTGACGTTACTGTCACATGTTAAACATGGATGGACTTCAGTGCGACCTCTTTTAGCTGATTGGTTTTTTTCTCATCACTACGTTTTAGGAAGAATTTGTGAAATGGAAGGGCTCCCTGTTCTTTGACTTCATGGTGGCTCTTGTTGACCCGGTCCCGGCCATCGCCAGGTAATTCATACTGTGTATACACAGACAGAACATGAAAGTAGGATATGCAACCACAAATCCATTCATTTTTGAATCCCTGACTGGCAATCAAGACAAAGATTATGCACTCAGCAAACACATTAATAGGAACAACAGTTGAGTCATGCATAGGGAGCAGGTTTCAGGCTGTGGCTTGTGTGTGTCTAAAGCATGAGGATGGTTTGTTTTCCTCGACTCATTATAATCAGTATTTAAATGTTGGTGTCCGTCATCTAAAGCTGCTTTCACAAAACTGAGGCTCATATGTTTTACCTCTTTTTAGTCTCACTGAATACTGCCTGCTCCACCTGCTGCTGAAGAAGAACCCAGAAATGTTCAGCCAGCACTTCATTGAGTGCATCTTCCATTTCAACTCCTACACAAAACACAAGTCCTACAACAAATTCTCTCAAAGTGAGAGGTATGAAGCTGCTTGTTTCTGATCCTGTTCAGCTTGATTTCTCCTTGGTATTTCCTAGCTTCATGAAATATTTGTCGAGTTTATTCCTTTTCTTTTAACATTCACGCAGAGAACGCATTCACTTCTCCCTAAAAGGACAACAGTACCGTGAGAAGCGCTTTCAAATCTACTGCTTCCTGTTGGAGCACTTTACAGATGCTCAGCGCTTCAACATCACCAACAAGATCAACCAGACCATTTTAGGTAAACTTAAAAGAAGAGTAAAAGTTTTAGGATTTTGTTTTCAGATTCGGGCCTGTTGTTAAAGCACTATTAACCAGAACGCTTGTCTTTTTGTGTTCTTACCTCCTATATCAGCGTGCTTTGCTGATGAAGAGCTGCCCCTGGATGCAGATGGTGCTAACATTTTGTCAGAGACTTTCAACATCTTGAGCCTTAAAGAGTTTAAGCTGCAGACCATATCTAGTTCAGCAGGCGCTGCTGCAGGGGAGGAAGCAGAGGAGGAAAACATGGCCACCATGGCCAAAGCTGTTCTGCAGGCCGCACAGAAGAAAGTGGTGTCACAGGTGACCAATTCTCTATATTTAACATGTATTTTGGTTCTTTTGTTCCTCTTTCTACTCGTCTCAGCTTACTGAGGCAGTTGGTTTCCCTCCTTCAGGCTGGTCCTGCTCGATAAGTCTTCCTGTCGCCAGTTTAGTCACAGGAGACCTCATGCTCATTTATAGTAACGTATAGTAACAATGACACAAATAACTGTTATATAACATGTGTCATATGAGCTATATAATTATAGGACACTGAACTAGGCTTTCCATAAAATGACACACATTTCAAGTAATGCCTAGCACCGCCCATTAGACGTGTATTACTCAATTTTTGTAACCTGGTGTTCTCAGCAGAGCCAGTTTGAATTCATCAACACAGGAACTTATCTGAAAGTACCTGAGCTCAAAGATTCCCAGATTACAGGATGCCAGCGAGCCAACAACACCTGCTTATGAGCTTGTGGTGATGGCATACGTCTTGCATAAATAATAAATCATTCTAAATGTTTGCAGATACGGCCACTTAAGATGATCGGCTAGGCCTTGACTGTAAGGACATCCCCACCTGTGGTGTGGATGATGTAACCATAAGCAGTAACTCCCCTAAGCAGCATTTAGAAAGCTGGTGGTGTTTTGTGCATCCACCAGAGGTTGGAGGTCATTTACATCTGACATCATGTTGAATCCGCTTCATAGAATGATACTGACTGTTTAGTTTATTTGGGTCCGCTCGGTCAGAAGCCAAATTTCTAGGTTGATGCTGTTTTGCAGTGCAGAGCATGTTCATGAAAACTCTGACAGCATAATGTGACAGAGGACACGTACTCTGCTGAGGAGAAATCATCGGTTTCAACAGCAAAAAACCAAATATCGAGTAGTTAAACCTTAAGTTTGGAATTCAAACACGTTTCTTTTCACAGCACAGCCTGAACAGCTTTCTTCTTATTTCTGTAAGTAGTCTACAGAAATGGTTCTCTTGGCTACAACAAAGACTTGTCCAAAGAACAACTTTAACCCTCCTGTTATGTTGCGGGGCAAACTGACCCATTCTGAAATATTTAAAATATTTGTATTTGAAGATGAAGGCTGTCACAAAGTTGATTCTGAATCGGATGACTCTGATTATGAACCAAATGAGGAAAATGCTATTTATATCCATCTAAGCAAGACAGTCCCATCAAGCAATGGTGAAGTATAGAGGTCTTCATCCTCAGAGATGCATCAGGCTAAACTGTCTGCAGGAAGTATAATCCAACTAGACTGGCAGCAACTCATGTGATAGCTTGGTGTGCCTGAGTCAATACAGAAAGTCATTCTCAAAATGACTAACCTGTAGGGACTGATGCATTTGGGGGGAGACTTGGAAGGATGGAGTCCTCATCCTGGCTGGAGTCAAAGGATGACTCAACAGCCACAGACGTGTCTAATAGTTTTGGTGATTTGCTCTGCCAGGTGTCTCATCAAACTGACTGAAACTGAAAGTTTTATCCATCTACTTTACATTTTCAAAATGTAACTTTTAAAGTTTTTTATATTTCAGCAGATGAAATATTTGAGCTTGATTGAAGGTAATCTTCACTCATTATCCACATTAATCCAACTTTTGATCCATAGGTTAGGAAGAAGGCCTTCATAGAGAACACTGTTCCTCTCATCATTAGCCTGAAGAACCTGCTGGAGCAGAAGCGCTCTCCTGTTCTCAGAGATCTCATGGGCTACCTGCAGGTAAGTCCAGCATGCAGTTCTGGGTTTTCTCTGCAGATCCATTTGATCAAATGCAGTGAATGATCTGCATGTACTATGGAAAAAATCCACAGATTTACAGCACTGTGTTAGTTGCAAAGCATCAGTTTGTGCTTCTATTTCTACTCTTCTAAGGGAGAAAATATTGTAGCAAAGGTAACTGCGTTAACCTTTGTGTGTCTGACATCAGGTGACTATGCAGGACTACCGTAATGAGGTGAAGGAGATTTTTTCTGGAGACGAGCAGCTGGCAGCTGAAATGGAGTTTGCTCTGAAAATAGCAGAAAAGGAGAGAGCGACAGTGGAACAGGTGGACAACGACAGCCTGGCAGGAGATGGCAAAAAGGCACAGGTAAGAGCACAGTGCATGTGCAGTTCTGACTGCAGCTTCAAAACACTATGAACCCACTGATTTAGAGGAAATGTACAAGAAATTGTGAGAAAGTACATGTAGTCTACTGTCCTGTTTTTAAAACAGACTTTAGTGTTGAGTGTGATCATTTTCACTGTCAAAAGACTTTCTGTGCATACAAATGTGATAAACTGCAGGTAACATCCTCTCGCTCGCTTCCGAATCCTTCAGCTGTGCACCAATCGTCTGATAGGCTCAGATCACGCTGCGTGCCCGTGGGGGGTTTAAAGATCATCTGAACACGTTTGTTTTTAATAAATTATGTTTATTTCTGTTCTAAATAAACAGAAATAAACATAGACTTGTCTATTTCAGACACTACTCTGTAGTCTATAAAGGTGAATATATGGTTTAAGTAATCTGCTGCTGCATGCTGGACGTTCTTCTGGGAAAAAGGAGTCGGTGCTCAGCTGCAGACCGGGGAACCCCATGCATCACTGTGGATCATCCTCTGTAGACTGAATGTATGCCTGCTAATCTCTGTATTTTCCATCCATCCATCCATTCGCTTCCGCTTATCCTTTTCAGGGTCGCGGGGGGCGCTGGAGCCTATCCCTATCCCTAGCCTATTTTGAATATGAATATATTCCAGGTAATGTGGAATTGGTCAACAGATCAACATCAATCTCTAATAACAGCAGGCTAACGTTCATGTTTGCTTTATGACAAATCCAGAACGTTCCAGGATGTAGCAGCAAGTTACTCCAGAAAGGTCTCACTAAGAAAGAGACACGAGGATTGTGTTACACAGTCCTCAGACTTTGTACAAGTTCCTTGAAATATTTTCTCTAAATGAACTTTCTTCTTATGAGATTGTCTGACTGTTTGAACTGTTTATTTATTATATGAATGATCACTGTCCCTCCCCAGGGTTCAGCCCAGCGCTCTCCTGTCAGATCCACGGCCCTGCTGCCATTTACCTTTGCCACACCGCAGCCACCTCGTCCAAACCTCCAGACTGCTCGACTGGCACTCACTGACCGGTAGGCTTCCAGCAGTATGAGGCACTTGCACTCCACTGTAGAGTGTGGCATGGTCTGATTCATGACCTGAGATCACTGTTTGGGGCTCCTTCGTGTGACCAGTAATCACCTGCAGACCGAGCCTTTTCTTTGGTTCACATTTAGTCTTAGACACAGAAAAGAAGAAGTGGTGAAAATGAACCAGCCACTTCTACGAGTTCATGTTTACTAGTAGATCTAAACTAGTAATTAGTAGAAAGGATTCTGCTGGTTTAATTCAGTACAGTGTGAAGCTACGGCTCAACTTATTGAAATTCGTGTGTCTGTCTGTCTGTCAGTGTGCGTGGATCCAGGAGGCAGGACGATGTCCAGTCTAAATCAATCGCTCTGGAAGGAACAGGTACAGTTCAGTTCACTGGTTTGAACAAATGTCATTTATCCTGAATGTCTGCTAAGTGAAGAGGAACTGAAGGAAACCAACACACCTCAAGGAAAATGTATGGGATGGGATATTGCATCAGAAAATTTGATTTAAATTCCACAGTGTCATGTGATCATTGTGCCTAAAGTGAAAAATACTGAAGAACCTTTCATCAGCGCTTGAAGCTTGCAAACATCAGAAGTGTACATTCCTATATTATAATAGTAAATAAAGGGCAGGTTTCATCTTTTTCACCGATCTCACACTGAAGTGTGAATCTACTGAAACAAGGTAGCAGCAGCATTATAGTGCAAGAGTTTAGGTGCAGTAAATGTCAAACGTAGCCCATGTAGTGTTTTCCCTTCATATTTGAAGTTCAAGTGCAAAATCACAGCTCGACACATTAGTTTAACAAGAAGTGAAGTAGCTTAACTTTATATATGTCACATAATAAAACAAAAATATGGATGACATATCTTGGGTTGAATGTTTTAACCAGTAGCCTAAAGCCCTGTTTTTATACAGTGCAACCATAATGTGTAATGTCCGTGTGCCGTTTGCCCTTCTTGTCATACAGACTTTAACTAGCAGCTAGTGTTTTGTTCACATGGGTTACACGTCGTAGCTCCTGCGTAGCCTGGTTGTAGATGAGGGCGTGTTTTTGCCTCAGGTGGAAAAACAGTAGAAAAGTATTGTTCTTTAATAGAGGTGACTGTCAGGGACGACATGGATGGATATAGTGTGTGTGTGTGTGTGTGTGTGTGTGTGTGTGTGTGTGTGTGTGTGTGTGTGTGTGTGTGTGTGTGTGGCATATCCATTGTGACTGTGTTGATTTGACTGTTTTTAGTGATCCCTAAAGGAGCTGCCAGTGACAGAGCCATCAGCACACCAAAGGGTAAGAGCCGACCAACCAGCACAGTTCATGCAGAGATGTCAGTTTCAAGGTTGCCACTGGCAGCTGAAACAGACAGCAGGTCCCAAAATTAAGGGTGGACAGTACAAAAAAGAATGGAAACTGAGATATTTGGATATTTAAAATTCCTCTAAACTAAGAAGGTAAAGAGCTCAACTCTTTACACCTGGTCACAGTAAGCTGTTCTTCAGAGACAGAATAGTAATTCTCCTTCGCCAAGCAGGAAATCTGTGGAACTGCTGCCAAGACGTTTGGCTTTATGATTTTGTTGCCCAGGACCAAACTAATGACAACTTCTCCAAAAGTAAAACTAATTACAGATTTAAATGGCAAAACTAGCTTAAGTATACTCTTACTGTTTTAAAGAAAGAACAATAGTGGATGCAAGTGATGATTCATAAGAACTGTCCACAACAATGGGAGTAGGAGCCTGACGGGTAGCACTGGTGGCACCCTGATTAGTTTTTAACCTCAGTTTACTGATTAATGAGATTTTTGCTGATTTTGCTTTTATTTATTCTGGTCCTGTTCTACTGAAATGTCGCATTCAATGTGTATCACCGTACAGACTATCATTAATGTGACTGCAGGTATGGGCAGGGGTGGGGCAAGAGCGGGCAGTAATGATCAGAACTCTACTGCGAGTGGGATTTAAAAAAGTCTATACTCTAGTCCATACATGCACATGTAACTAAAGTGCTGGTATGGTTGGGTGAATGAGACATGCTGTACAAAGAAAAGCACTGTATAAGAATCAGTCCTCTTAACAATAAATATAATAACAATGTACAGTCATTAGCAGTAGCTTTGTTGTATCTGCTCTGAGCTCAGTGAGGAGGACCTGAAGCAGAATGGCTTCACTCTCCAAACATTGCACCGTAGTTACTTTACTACATTATGGTACCATACTCTGTTGGTTATAATCTCAGTGATATTTTTGTTATCCAAGCAATTTGATACTCTGTAGCACATGATGATGTAATCCCCAAACCCTCGACTGACCCATCTCTGTTTGTCCACTAGGTGTCAAAATCAACTTGACCTTTGATGAAGGACTGAGTGCAATCCTCAGTGAGCAGGGAACAAGTACGTTTCTGACCAAACACTGACAATGCCAACTTTCTGTCTGCTTTTTGTTTCGTTCTATCTTCAGCTTGTTTATAATAATCGCTGTTTTGTGTGTGCTGACAGGTGTAGAGGGCAGCGTTCTTCATGTGCGATCGAGTGAAGCGCCGTGAGTGCACTTCTCTTTTCTTGGTGTTAGTTTAACTCGGTGCTGGTTCTGCATTAACTGTTTAAGTGCCTGAGCGCTACACTACAGAGTGGGTGACACTTAATGACCATGGCAAACACACATACACAATCCAGCATCACACTGGGACAGCAACAGCAGTGAAGACAACTCGTATGTTACACTGTTTTGTAATAATTTAACAAACTAAAACAGCCGTACTTGATTAATAAGAACAGAGTTACAGAAACATGGCAGGAAACTCCAGAAGAACGAAGTCACACATTGTTGGGTTTGTTTGTTTTGTGGTGTTTGTAGGCCTATAGCTTTGTCACATTATTGTACTGGTATTACATTACAGTGTATGATCTCTGCATGGCATGTGTGTACTGTTCAGGAGGAGCAGTTTAAACTCAGCTCTGTTGTTTGTTTGTTTGTTCAGAGCTCCTGGACCGAGGCAGTGGAATGTGCAGTCTCCTCTGCGTCTGAGGAAGAGAGTGTAGTGGATATGTCACTCAGTTTGTGTGTTTGTGTGGGTTGTTTTTATTTCTATCTAAAATAATATCCTTTTTTGTCACTTGGATTTTTTTCAGTCTTTGTTTAGCTGCATTTGCACTGATGTATTGATGTACAATATGAAATAAAAGTTCAACAATTGGTGTTTCACTGAGAGGGGGTTCTATCATTCATTTCTTTTGTCTTTGTTGAAATGGAACAGAATAGCCCTTTATTGTCATTGTACATGTACAACATAATTGTGGGTGCTCCACAGCAACTGTGCAGGAATAAAATATATATAGTAAGACAGCAGGAATAAACAACAGACATACAAAACGATAGAAAACGTTCCGCAGGGACAAACTACACCGTTTCCAAATAGAATGGACTTAACATGTCGATCTTCTGTCGTCTTACTGACCACTGACAGCATTTCACAGATTTAATCATACATGGAGGGCTGTTGTTCAGGAGGCGGAGCCTCTCAGCTATCATCAGTTTGATGCCAGCATTACAGTAAAAATTCATCCTGCTTATGACCATCAGCTGTATTCTTTTAAATTATGAGGTCATAAATAAGAGATGTACATGCATAAGTATATAGTGCAACATATGATGCACTATATACATCAAACCACAGGAACATCACTGGGGTTATAAGAGGCAGAAAACCATTCACACACAGCACTTGGATGCTGTAGCTATTTATTTGGTTTAACCTCTCAAGGACCGAAACGTAAAGAAAATGCTGTGTGAAGCCTTGTAGTCACAGCTTTCCCACTTTTTTTTAAGCATGGAGTGGCAGCTTGGTGGTGTGGTGGTCAGCACTGTTACCCCACAGCACCAAGGCCCAGCGTTCAAAGACATGACCTTTGCTCTTTAAATGAACTGAGAGGAATTCCACATTAATGAAAGGATTTGTATTAGCATTAAGAACTTTTGTTGGACTGATGTAATTTGCATAAGTTGGCTCGACTACGTTGGTCCAACTCGAGTACATTGTTGGAATAACAGAACTGAATAATTCTAAACTAAGGCAATAATAATAATAATACATTTTATTTATAGCTGCCTGTAAGACCCTCAAGGTCACCTTACAATAGCACAAGAACAATAGCAACAATACAATATAATAAAACGGCAAAATAAAATTTAGCATTAAGGTAAATAAGAAAAAAAAATCAAGCATGAAAGTATAAAAGCTGAGCAAGGTAAAAATGGACTAATACGGAATCGGGTGTATGCAATTCTGAATAGATGGTTTTGAGACGTGATTTAAAAGTGGTGAGAGTTTGTGGTCCGGAGATCTGGTGGAAGTGCAAAGTCTCGGGGCAGAACAACTAAAGGCAACTAACTAAAGCAACTTAATCATGTGGAAATCCTTTTCCCTTATTTTTTTATGTTCATTCAAATAGTTATTTTTTGAGTGTATTGTGATCGACAAACACAGGTGTGAAAAGAAAAAGAGAAAAAAGTGTAACTGTGTTAAAAAGACATGATGTTGATATTCATATGAGACTGAGGTGAGCACACTGTTCCATCTGTCTAGCACAGGATTTCACATTGGTTATTACAAAAAGATAACATATATTTTATTTGTATTTGGTATAAGGTACTAATCAATGTAAAAAAAACAATTAGATAAATAACACAATCATTAAAAATACTGAAATGTAAAAAATGGGTTGCACATATCTCATTAATATCACACAAAATAGAAAAATATATTTATCTAAGCAGAATATTGGTCCATGTTATGTGTTTAGAGTTGCTGTGGCTTACAGCATTAAAGTGGGGACCAAAGTGATTTTCAGCAGTAAAATATAAATATAACATAAAAAATGCATACATTGTGCAGGATCTGAAAAGTGAAGTCAATGCAGAAATGCCATAAATATACATTGTTTTTAATGATCACCAGGGAACAAGTGGTGCAAGCATTATTAATCAAATCAACAGCTGCCTCATCATATCTGCTTTCAATACTTCTCAACTTCAGGCATTGTTACTTCCTGGATAGTTAATGGATAGTACAGGGCCACTGACATAAAATAGGGGTAGTTATAGATATGAATTTCTGACAGAGATATGTAGCCTATATTACACTTTTTTACTTAGCAAAATTAATGTGTCAGACTATGACTATAAATGCACTACTTGCTAATACATCAAAATTAATATTAATATCGTAATCTGTGTAATCTACAAACTGCATAACGTATACGTATTTAATCTAACTTTAACTAACTGTATGAATATATAGTATGTAATTCAACCGGATTTTACAAATGGGTAGGGCTTAAATATCCCAGCACCAGTGAATGCTCCCAAGGACATCGGCGGGTTGTCTCCCGCTCTACCCACATGACAGCCTTCCTTTCCTCTTATTGGCTGTTTTGAATATACATTCCGTGAGCCCATTGGACTGTTTTAACCTGCTGCTGCACTCCAGTCATTTCAAAAGAGTCCGGGAGCGTTCCAGCGGCAGTTTGTTCGTGTCTGTAAAAAACGAGGCACAAACAGGTAATTTTTTTGTACTTGCCAATATAAGTGAAATTTAAATTTTACATTTAAAAAACTCATTAGCTAATGCGGACCATGAACGCCCGACACAACGTGTCTCAGCGGTTAGAATGATATTCAAAAATGGTGCCTTTGATGGCTAAACACTTTGTTAAGCTAACGTTAGTGGTCCTCTCTTGGTCGTTAATCAGAAGAGCTAACTTAACGACTGCTTAATATCTAACTAGTCTTAGTTACTAAAACGAGTGAAAGAGCGCCCGAAAACTTGTGAGCTGTATAGTGCAATAAAACTAACGTTTTAAAACTTCCGTGTTCGTATTTTGAAGTAGCTTGCTCCATGTTCTGAGGAAAGGCCTGTCTGCATTACTGTAAATGGTTGAATTAACGTGACATGATTTTCCATTTTTAATGATTTCCCTATAAGTTAGTGCTAGATACTAACAGGCTTGTTGTATGGTTCACTTTTAAATAAAAGGCTGATCTAACCTAACATCGACACTAAACAAATGAATAGATATGCGTGTAAGCTGCTAGAAATGAAATGCAGGTCATCGGAAGTTGTTTACATTACAGCGTGTTTTTTCTCTTTCTCCTTTCAGGCAATAATGGAAGACTACCTGAAAATAGAGAAAATCGGAGAAGGTTAGTTTTAACATCTAAATTATTCACACGAAACTCTTCAAATGTTGATACTTCAAAAATGTGTCATTATGTGTGTGGTAAATTCTTCTTGTGTGCATCTTGTAATCTCTGTTTGCTCAACAGTCTCATTGTTATAAAGTTGTTCTAGTGTAACTTTTCTTTTGACAACAATTACTTTGGTAACTAATCCAGTAATGTATGTCCAGCAATTTGGAAGCATAAACAGGAGCTGCCAGTATATTCCAGTGCTCATGCTTGCGCTTTCCCCCAGGTACATATGGGGTTGTGTATAAAGGTAAGCACAAGGCAACGGGGCAAATTGTGGCTATGAAGAAGATCCGTCTAGAGAGCGAGGAGGAGGGCGTTCCCAGCACAGCTGTCAGAGAGGTTTCTCTGCTCCAGGAGCTGAAACATCCCAATGTTGTACGGTAAGCTCTCTGTGTTCAAGAGTGTGGCCTTTTCAAATTCTCTTTGTTTGATCTTAAAATCCTTTTGGTTTTTATAACATGAGGTTTGAATTTTTATATGTACAATACTTGTCAATATTCTCTGTATTGTGTAGTGCTCTTTATGCAGCATGGAGAGACATGGTGTTGGTCAAACAATAGAAACTATTGTGAAGTTTTAAAGATATGCATCAAGTTCATTATATAAATGCATGTGTAGCAATCGTTGACAAAGTTTCTGCAGGATCAACAGTTTCAGTATTGTGCAGAGTCCTGGAGAGGTCAAATAATTGCTCCTCAGTCACATCCTATGAGAAAATACGTAAAGTATGAATTTGTGTATTTGTGTGTATGTATGTGTGCGTAATCCAGACTCCTAGATGTCCTAATGCAAGAATCTCGTCTCTACCTCATCTTCGAGTTCCTGTCCATGGACCTGAAGAAATACTTGGACTCCATCCCCTCGGGCCAGTACATGGACTCTATGTTGGTCAAGGTAAGTATTAAATTAATTCAGTGGAGCAATAGTTGCTTGAACTTGAAGCTTTTAAATCTAAGATGGGTTACGTTTGCACTTTAGCTGTAACAAAACAAATTTCCCACCTGTGGGACTAATAAAGGTCATCTTATCAGATAATATATTACATAATTCATAAGCCAAATACTTAAAGTTACAGTGTGCAAAATGAGTAGATTGCAGTCGACTGAATTCAGTGTCTTAACTCTCCCAATTCAGGTGTGTAATCTATGCAATAGATAATATGGTGGCCATTGTGTTGATGAGTCAGTGAAACTCGCTTCCGTCCAGGGACAGCAATACTGATGTGACTTGTTAAGTATATCCTGAACTTTTCCTTCAGTAATTGAGGTCGAAGCGTGAGAAGGAAGAGCATGACATTTTATTCAGATGTTGCTCTTTTTCTTTAGCATTTTATTTCCTTCTCAGGTAATGAAATATGGATATGAAACCTCATATACTATATTGCCTGAAGTATTTACTCATCTGCTTTCACATTCACATGAATTTGAGTGACATCCCATTCTTAACCTTAACATTTCACAAGGTTTAGGAATGTGTTTATGGGAATTTTTGACCATTTCTTCCAGGAGCGCATTTATGAGCTCAAACACCGATGATGGATGAAAAGTCCTGGTTTGCAGTCTTGGGTCATGTCAGTACTCGGGTCTCCTCATGGACTTTGTGCACATGTTGAAACAGGAGAGGGCCATACCCAAACTGTTCCCACAAAGTTGGGAGCATGACGTTTGTCCAAAATGTCTTGATGTGCTGAAGCATTGAGAGTTCCTTTCAGTGGACCTAAGAGGCCGAGCCCAACTCCTGAAAACAATCCCACACCATAAACCCCCATTTTAAAACCCCCCGAAAACTTTACACTTGGCACAGTGCCGTCAAACAAGTATCCATTTGTTGTAGGGCTGCTCGATTATGGCAAAAATGATAATCACGATTATTTTCACTGAAATTGAGATCTCGATTATTTGACGATATTTATTTAACAATAACAATGTATTGAATAATGGTTTTAAAGATGTCAAAAAATAATATAAAATAGTGTGCAAATACTGATAACAGTGCAAATGTTTGCAATATAAAAAATAAATGAAAAATGTAAACATCTATGTTTAGTGAACTTCAAAATCCTGCATAATACTGGTTGTTCACTGTGTTAATTGAGCAGTGGTCTTTGGCGAGGAAAACGTTACCGCGTTTGTTATCTCCTTGTGTCTCTGGGAGCTGGTGGGATATTTAGTCGCGTTGTACAGGGTAGCGTGAATGGAGGTCTGTGAGGATGAAGCAGGTGTTGTCGAGAGTTTTTCTCTATGTTCCTTCATTGTTTGATCGTATGTCACTTTGTAAGCGGTCTTCAAATGATTGAATAAATTTGTAGTGTTGCTCTGTGGTGCAGCTACGACACCGTAGCAAAGTTTCCACACTATGTCTACTTGATCCACGTCTGACTGCGTGAACCCGTAATGTTTCCACACCACTGAAGTCGTTTTACCTCTCTTTTCAACCAGCGGCATTCTTTCTTCAGCAGCCATTATCCTCTCCTCTCCAAATAACTTCTGCTTAGCTTTCCGAGCTTCCCTCGGGTCCTCTTAATTGTTGTGACGCGTGTTCGAAACGCAGAGAGGTGCGCTCGATTTGCCACACGGAGCAGCGCGAGAGGAGGAGCTAATAATCGGCTCAGTCATTTTTAATGATCGTTGAAAGCCCAGATCGTAATCACGATTAAAATTCGATTAATTGAGCAGCCCTAATTTCTTGGCAACCACCAAACCCACGATGCAGGGGCAGCATCCTCCGAAGGCCTACGTAGACTGGTCCTTACTAAATCTTTTTTTATGTCATTTGTTTGACTTTTTTGGAGAAAATTGGGACGTTTCATCAGTGTGTGATGTGGCTGTAGCTCAGGAGGTACAGCAGGGCATCTACTGATCCCGCTAACAGGATCTCTGCTTTACTCTGCCATGATGTGACATCGTGTAACAGATGTGCCTGTTACACGATCTCTCATCCATAAAGAATAAAGCTTGGTAACTATTCCCACTAGTGAAGAGTGTCTCATTTCCACAGCACTGAAAGGAATGACCGGAGCTCTCGAGGTCCCTGTTTATGCACGTAAACCTGTCGTAAAGTTCACTGAACTCAGATCTGCACAGAAAGTTTTCATTCATTGTGTCGTTGAACTCAGCACGGCTTTGTTTCTATTGGTTGTTTTTATTTTCCTGTTGTTACTGTCTTAAGATGTGATACAGTCTACACAGTTTTTGTACACTGGAATCTGAGGCAAGCTTTGAACAAAGCTCCAATAATATTAAAGACCAATAAAAATAAAGATCTGAAATTTGAGTATTGGTTAGTTAAATTTTAAAACGGACAAAAGGCCAACACTGGCAGATGATTCTGTTCACGCAACACTTGGTGGGATAAACATGGTGGTGCTGTTTCTGATAATAAACCACTGCATTAAACAACTGTGAAACAGCTCAAGACTTAAGAACCTTCAACTCCACGTATGTAGTTGAATTTTACTATATTGTAAAAAGAAGCATGTAGAATACTTTTAACATGAACATCTCAGTCACAAACATCACTTTGTGTATAAAATAAATAAATAAATTAGTGACAATTTCTGAATACTAAAGGCATCTCTGGTTTGGGAATGACAAATTCTTCTGTTACGTTTCATGTTTTTTGTTGTTTGGCTGCTGGTCAGCTCATCTAAAGGTCTGCTCGTTCTCCAACACTGTTTAGAGCTACCTTTACCAGATATTGGAGGGCATCTACTTCTGTCACTGTCGCCGAGTGCTCCATCGTGACCTGAAACCACAGAATCTGCTGATTGACAACAAGGGCGTTATCAAACTGGCAGACTTTGGTTTGGCTAGAGCCTTTGGTGTTCCTGTCAGGGTCTACACCCATGAGGTAAGGATGCTTGCTCACAGCTCCTGTAGGCCACAGCATCTCAAACCATTTCTTTTACTTTTTCTTGTAATTTTAAAAACCAAGAAAGTTGTACTTCACAATTTTGAAAAAAAAAATCCTTTTTAGTTTGAGAAATACAGATTTAGACCGACTCTGTACAGGCGACCCTCTGGGGTCAACAGGCGCCCCGGTGCATCCAAATCACACGACCAGTCTAAAATGTGTCGCTGCAAGACGCTCGTGTTGAAAGTGAGGACTTCAAACTATGTACCAGTTTTTAAATTCCACGTGAAACTCTCGTTTGAGGTTAATTATGGGCCACATAAAACCAGTTACGATTGGTTTTTTGTTTTTTGTACTATGCGCGATGCATTTTCCTGAATGTCTCCGTCACATTTAGTGCAGGAAGAAACAGTAAAAGCATAATTTCTTTTTATATTTATCATTTTATTTTATTTCTCTTTTATATTTTACTGCATCATTGTGCATTTTATTTATTTTAGTGGTGTTTTACATTGTTAAGCACTTTGCAGCACAGACTGTTGGAAATGTGCTGCATGAATAAACCATGTAAGGAAGCATTTGATTGTTTAGGCAGAGGAGAGAGAGACGCACAAGTAAACTGTGGCATCTGTTTAGTAATTGTAGTGTTAGTAGTGGTTCTAAAACCGCCTGAAGCACAGGCTGCAAGCGTTTTATACAACTGTGTTACAAAATTTGTGCACAAGTTTTGAAAATTTACAAGTTAGAAAGTTACAAAAACGATTCATTAAACATGTTTATGGTTTTTATAGTAAAAATGTCACACTGTTTTTATTTTGTTTTGTTTGGATAAATTGTGCTAATAAACTGTCAGAATGAGACGATAACTGTAAATCCAGACATGTGAGGTTGTAAAAAATGACATCAAACAAGGCGACGTAAATAGTTTGTAAAGCTGAAATCTAAAATAGTCACAAACAGCCAGTTATACCCTGCTTGTGTGTTCCCAGGTTGTCACTCTTTGGTACCGGGCCCCAGAGGTCCTGCTAGGGTCACCCCGATATTCCACCCCCGTTGATGTTTGGAGCACTGGGACAATCTTTGCTGAACTTGCTACTAAGAAGCCTCTGTTTCATGGAGACTCTGAGATAGACCAGCTCTTCAGGATTTTCAGGTAGACACAGCAAAAACATCTTCATGTGTTTAGAAACAAAAGAAAAAGATCCAATTAAAATCAGCTGTTCAACTAAAACGTGAATTCATACGGACTGACAAATCTAAAGAATTGTTGGTGCAAGAAAACAGTCAAATGGAAATTGTAATGTAACACTTACACATGAGCACAAGGCGGGGCTCTAGACTTCAGGCGCACCGGCACAAAAGTTAGGCGCACCCAAATTTTTCAACCGCATCGCTTAACACCGCAGTTTTACATGTGCACTTTTTGGGGGGGGAAATTGCAGTCCATACAGACACTATTGATTTGTAAATGATTAACTAACAATCTTGTGCTTATAGTGCTTTGGCACTCTTTGTCAATATTGTAGAAAATGTTAAACTTAATCATCATCGTGGCTCCTCTGACGACCTGTCTGCTGCTGCCTGCAGCTGAAAGGCAGTGGGGAGCGGGGACACTTGGGCAGTGCATTTATTGCAGCATATAATGTGTTTTCTGGATACACTGCTGTTTTTTCAGCATTCAAAGCTTGATGGCACCGTGTCAGAGCTGGCTATGAATTTCAGACGGATCAGGCCTTAACTTAACACAAAAGTTATCAATAGTTCTTTTCATCTTTTCTTATTACCCACAGCTACATCCACTTCTGTCAGGCCTAGGCTGCTCACTAGGGCTGGGTATCATCACTGATTTCTATAATCCATTCAATTCCGGTTCTCAAAGTCCTGATTCGATTCAATTTAGCCTCAGACAGTCAGAAATATTATAATTCTGATCATTTATCAGCACTGATACATGTGAGACTTCATCAGAGTTGTGAACATCACAGCAGATGCCTTTGTGTCAAAGTAACTGAGAATAAAACACAGAAAAACATGAAGGAGATTTTCCTGGTCTGGCGTTTTATAGCAGATAACCTTAAAAATATTCTGCAATTTTGCATAATTTTAAGAAGTTTAAATTTCTTCGGTATTGGACAGCAGAAATTAGGCTTTCTTGTCCGAGGTCATTTAAGTAAACAAAACAAAACAAAACACAGCAGCCGACAGCGCTGTAAACAACGGTAGACTGGTGGGTAATAAGCGAATAAATAATGATGGGAAACTGTTCTTGAGAGAGAGAGAGCTGTGCATGAAGTGTGATTTTTGTCGTGGTGGGAGCAAAACAGCAAAAGTCAGAGGGAATTCATGACGATGTTTGTCAAATGTGAAGCGCAGTTTGCTGCTTCTTTTGCTGCTGGTCAGTGAATTTTGGTTGGAGAGACAAAACCTGCAGCTCAGAATCAGCGCAAAAAGACGTAAACGCAGAGCGGACCCGACGCATCAGGATCAGAGCTGTCGGCTTTCAGCCCCGACGCCGTGTCAGTCTACGTGCCGTCGGGTGAGAAAGCTGAGAAAGAGAAAGCTGATTTTGATGTGACTCTGATACATGTTCACACTTTTCTCTCTTGTTAAACACTCTCAAAGTTCAAACCTTCAGGTATAGAGGGAATAGAGGAACTGCCAGAGAATTCAACATTAATGAATCAATGTACCATTGATTCATTTTTTCATGTTTTTTAAGTAGAGGAAGCAAGAAGAATGAGTAAAGTTTGACTTATCTGACTGTTTTCTTTTGCTTAATGCGCCTTATAATCTGAAAAATACGGTAACTTCTACCTTCCTGTAGCATGTCCAGACGTCTAACTTTTTGTGCGATGGTTAGCATCTTCCTCTGCCCTCTGGGAGCTACCGCAGGAGCCTTTGACAGTACAAAACGTTTCATCAACATTGTTGAGTTTGTTGGGGAGCAAACTTTCAAACATACCGTACAGCACTTCAGAGTCACACTGCTAGCGATCGAAGATTTATGTGAATTTGATAAGCTGTGTGCAAAATTGCACACAAAAAAAATCTGCGAAACAGCGAGGCTGTGAAAGGTGAACTGCATTATAGCGAGGGACCACTGTACAATAAAATTTTGGCACTGTCCCACATTCCTATTAATAGAAAGGCAAGAAAATCCCAATAAATAAACACCATGTATATGTATACAGTATGTACAGAGCTAAGGAAACGCATGTTCCAAAATAATGTCAGCTGTTAGCATTGGTTAGGGCTGAGGTCTGGTTGTCAATGACCTCAGCGTCCTGGATCTCCTGCGGGAGGACAGAAGCTTAAACACCTGGTGTCCTGAGTGTGTGCAGGTCACCACAATGATAGGTTTCCTCCAGGGAGGGAAAGAGGTGGCCTGTAATTAGTGTTTTGGACTCTGTTAATGACCCTTTAAGTGCCTCCCTGTGTGCTATAGTACAGCTCAAGAACCACACAGAGATGCAATACCTCAGCACATTCAGTGGAACAGTGGTAGAAGATGTCACCAGCTCCCTTTTCAGGTTCATCCTCTTTAGATTGCTCAGAAAGTGGAGATGCTGATGGGCCGTCTTCATAACCTCTGAGGGTGTTGAGTTCCATTGGAGGTCTGTGTATGCACAAACTCCATCCATGCTCTTCCTGTCAATGCTGATGGGTTATAGGTCAGCCTTGCTGAAGTTTTTGTCTCCACACCATCACAGCAGCCAGTTCAGGCTGCTGATGGTCTCTCTGGGCATCGGAACGATTGTGGCTGAATTCAGTGATGGTGGGATGAAAAACTGGGACAGTGATGCACTGATGATCTTGGAGAAGACCCTGGAAAGCTGATGTGCACACTTGCTCAGGACCCTCCCTGCAGTCTTCCTGGGATCCACCACCCTAAGTGTGTACCTCACCTCGTACTCCTGCACCATGACAGTTGAGCTGTGGCTTCCTTGAGTCTTTTTACCTTGAAGCATGTGAATGAATGGTTCATCTTCAAGTACAGCATCACCCTCAGCTGTCGTGTTTCTGGTGTTGTCGTGGGTTAGGTTCTGGACCCCCTTATACATCTGCCAAGTCTCTAGCTACGTAGATAACAAAGAAGTTGGGTGGAACAGCTGTGTGTGTGTGCGCGCGTGTGTGGTGAACAACAAAAAATTGTTTATTGTTATATGAAACAGAAGTGCTACATAGCTAGCTTAAACACATAAATCTGTTGACTTGGACATTTGCGGTGTAGAGCCAGAGAAGTTCTGTTACTGTTAATATCAATATTAATTAATAGCTGAGTTTTCCTGATGTCAGGTAAAATCATTCCTACAGTTTAAATGAGCCAGCCTGGATTCTGTGGGGAAGCAGGGCGTGGTACGATTAGGCCTGTGAGGTAGGGTTAGTGTTCACATCGTGTGCCGTACTCCACACTATTCTGGCAGCTATTTAAAAAACAATGAATGCGTCTGATGGTACAGCAACCATCTGTCATTTTGGCTAAATGAAACTGGAAGGCGGGCAAAGAAGCGCAGTAAGTTTCCAACCTGCCTGGTGGGTGTGGCCAAGTACCTTTGACATCACAAGAAAACTATGGATGGAAACGCATTTAAGAGCACCACGTGAATAATGTTTTACAACATCTAGTGTTTCAACAACAAGGCTGATAGCACAGCAGCAGTAAAGATGATGCCGTGTAACGTCTGTGTGTTGGGCTGGACTCTGAATTATTATTCACATTAATAACAGCTACACTGTCACAACACACTTAGGCTTACTGCACACTTACACAGACACACACACAGAAATCTAAGAACAATTTTTTATAATTATTTTTTTTACATAAATAAAGGAAGTTGTATTAAAAAATGAATATGTTGTGGCTTATGTTTGTTTCAGTAGAATATAATTTGGAGTAATCTCTATAAAAGGTGTGAGTAATTTCTGTGGTGATTGTGTGTATTGTGCACCAGAATCAGTTTTAACATTTTACACAATAACATCAAACAAATTCTTAGCAAATCAGCCTCAACATAAAGAGAAGTTTATGAGAATGCACCAGTTTGAATGTATGTACAACATTCTTTTATTTCTATTAACCCCCCAAAAGACTGAGACAGGTTCATTTTATTAACTCACTGCGGACCAATGAACCAAGAACAGAAGGTCGGATTGAAAACAGTTTGTCTGTTTTCTCTGGCCTAAAGCTTCAGATGTGGACTGTCTACAATGTTGTAACATTTTGTGGAAACAAACAAATGAACTGACCCTGGAGTCTTCTCTTTGTTGCATTTGTCTTTTTTACAGGACGCTGGGAACCCCAAACAATGATGTGTGGCCTGATGTTGAGAGTCTGCCAGACTACAAAAACACTTTTCCCAAATGGAAAGCTGGCAACCTGTCATCCATGGTGAAAAACCTGGATAAGAATGGCCTGGACCTCCTGGCGGTAAGGACAGAGGCAGCACCACAGCATGTTAATTAAACCTGGAATAGAATAGAATCGGCTTTTATTCTCATTGTACATGTACAACAAACTTGTGACCAGAGGGAGGCAGGTCCAACACCTGGTCACCTCACCTGGTTTTCCTGAGCCTGGAGAAGGCGGGAGTTGTTATGGTTACTTTCTTTAATTCATAACAAAATGTGATGGTGATATTCAAACAAGCTTTTTGAAACGTCATGGAAAGTATCTGTGTGGGTAATTCACTATTGTTTGTTTTAAATCGACAATCGTGTAGAAATACTTGTATCCCACCTACGGGCCCAACGTTTGACACGCTGGTCTGTATGATTGGTAGGAACTACTTTTTCTTCCGCCTGTCATAGTGAGATGTGAAATGCAGCTGTACAAATGTATCACGGCTCACGTGGGACTCTGTGTATATGTATGTTTGCTCCATGTTCATGGAGCTCCATCCAGGGACAGAAGGAGAACATGTGGAGCTTTATCACAGCTCTCTATACTTAAATGTTATGAAGGGCATCATTTGAAATAAACTACTTTTGCTTTTCCAAATCCATGAAGTTTTTGTACAAAGTATCAGATTAGTATCAGAGATACTAGCTTGACTTTTACCTGGTAACAGATCAGAAAGGAAATCAGTGTCGCACATCATCAGGCCCACTAGAACTGGCTTTAGAGGTCACTGCCATCATGTGGTCTTTAGTTTCTGCATGAACATGTACATTTATGGAGACGTCAGGTGGAAGAGCTGCTGGAAGAAACCAGGACACACAATGGGTGCTAGACATTAAATATAAGCATTAATAAAGATTTACATAACAATAATGTGAATGCTTAATCAGCATTCACATGAATAATGAAGCAGGCCTTGGCAGGTGAACAACATGCAGATACAGAGAGCTTGTAAACCAGCGTTAGCCGCAATCACTGATTTATTTCTAAATATATTTATTTCTTATTTCTATCTTGGAGGAGTTTTGACCCTCATTTCTTTACAATGTTGCCTCAGGTAATTAAGATTAGTGAGGATTTGTATTATTACACAGCTGTCTTAAGGTGATACTGCAGTACTTCTATCGTGATTGCTGTCCTGTTGCCTCTTTTTAACCCATCTTCAGCTGTGAGACAGATGTTCTTGTATTATTCCAACTTCTTACCCTGTCAGGAAGCAGCCAGGTGCTGCTTTTTTCCTCCCCCACATTCTGCTTTACCCTCAAAATTTAATCATATTAGTTCAAGGAAATTTGATAATATTTCTGATACACTAAAAAAAAAAAGGAAGTCATCAGTAGCTTTTCAGTGTAAACAAAGAGAATTTCCTAATTTGAAGTGTTTGTACTGATGATGGGGATGTGCAGGACTAGCAGAAGCAAATGGATGATTGTTGTTATTTTAGATTTTAAGTGGTTGTCATGAATTTCAAACAGCACGGCAGCATGCGCCACGCTTTTCAGTCGCAGTTTGTTTGTTTTCAGATGTTTTTTTTCCCTCGTCTATTCGACTAAGAAATTTAGTCACCAGGAACGTTCCTAGCATTATAGGTCGGTACTGGTGACACAGCACAATATTCAGTGTTAAAGATGTTTAACCTGTAGCTGGTGGTACATATGACATTGTTTTCTTATTGTTAATAATAACCTAATAAGGCACAGCCCTGGTGATGTTGGTCATGAAACTGATCCTAGTTTCCAAACCATAAACTCCTGCATGTTCAGGTTTAAATCATCTGTCTGGAAGATAAAGTGGTTTCTGTTCTGGTCTCGTCTCTGTAGAAAATGCTGACCTACAATCCCCCCAAACGGATCTCTGCCCGTGAGGCCATGACGCACCCTTACTTTGACGACTTGGACAAATCCACCCTGCCAGCTGCCAACATCAACAAAATCTAAAATGCATACTGACTTTGCATTTTAACACATACCATTCATACCATTTGTGACTCTGTAAATATGTGTATGTGTATTTGTGTGTATCTGTGTGAGGAAAAAGTGTCAATCTTCAATAAAACTGCACTTTTTTTTTTTTTTTTTTCCTCCTCAGTTGTTTTGACCTAATGTCTCGTTCTTTTCAACACCATTAAACACGGCAGTAACACTACGGCCTGTCACGGTCAGGGTCTGTTATTTAATGTTACTAAGTTTGCTTCACGGTAACTATGACGGAAAAACACATTTTACACTGTAAGTACGCTGTACTCGCAACCAGAGATGGACAATAACGCGATTACTTTTTCAAGTAACGAGTAAAGTAAGGGATTACTATTGCAAAAACGGTAATTAAATTACCGTTACTTTCCCGTAGGAAAGCTGCGTTACTAAAACCGTGAGTTTTTTGTGAGAATGTCTCATGACAGTGACGTAAGCGAGTGCGACGTTCGTGACAACAGCTGTGTGCAGATCAACAATGGATAATATATCGAGTGCGGGAGAGTATGAGCGTGCAGCGTTTAAAGCGTGGAAGTACTGACCTTACTTTGAGTTTGATTCCATAAAAAGTGACAAAAACATTAGTGTCCGTTGTGCGTGGGAAGAAAACTTGTTTTTACAGCGAAAAAACCCCTAAACTTCCAAGCAAGCACCGAGTAGCTACCACTGAGTGAGAAATTCACAGAGAAACTCGCGGATTCTTCCACTGACCGCCGCGGCACACCTACACCAGGGTAAACCTCCGCCTACCCCAGTCCTGCTTTACAGGTGAAAATAGAGCAACAGGACCGCTAGTCTTTGATTTTATTTATTTTCTGCTGTGTTTTACTTGCATCTATTTGAAAGAGTGAGTGTAAACACAAAAAACATATTTTATTTTATGTGCTGGAATGAGCAGAAAATAGGTTTAAATGTTAAACAAATTTCTTCCAGTCAGAGAATGTTGCATATAATTTAATTTTTGCTTGATGCATAAAGTTAAAAGATTAAAACTAATACAAGTTTTAAAAAGAGACGTTTCCATTTGATTACATTTTGTATGATGAATTATGCAGAAAAAGTAGAATTGGGCTGAAAGATCTATCGCTTTATCACCTATTCAGGTTGTAAATCGTGTTTTTAAAAAGTAACTAAGTAACTAAGTAATTAATTACTTTTGAAAATAAGTAATCAGTAAAGTAACGGGATTACTTTTGGGGGGAAGTAATTAGTTACTGATTACTTTTTTCAAGTAACTTGACCAACACTGCTCACAACACAAATTGTACTATAAGTAATTAGAAGTACTGTGTAATGTTAGGGTAATCTCTGGGGGAGGACAAACAGTATTTCTCCCTCATACATCACAGGTACGCTGTACTTTTAGGGACACGTGCCTTACCGTGGAGTCGGCTAACAATGAGGTATTTTAAAGAAAAGGAGACTCAAACATTGCTGTACTATAAGTACTGCACGAGTAAGTTTGTGTGTAGTTCATGTTCCCCTATTCAGCTGTGTTTTTGTATTAAATAAGAAATTTGAGGTTATACATTGATACATTGCAGCACACAGGCTCATCTCTAATAATGGAGGCGAGGTGAGTTTGTATTAGACTTTAAACATAAGAACATGAAAACATTTGTTAACACTGAGCTTAATGATCCAGTTCAGGACATGTTTGCGCTCAGAAACACTTGCAACTCAGCTTTGTGTTCTTCTTTTTTTCAACTTTAACAATTATCCTTTGGAGACCTTTGCCCACGACTAAACTTCCTCAGACTGTTTTCACAGGGTCGTCCCAACTAATAGGATGGTACGTCAAAACTTTCCCCTTGAGTCACGTCCACCTGTACCTGAACTGAAGATGAACATTTTCAGCTGTCCTTTAGCATTAAAATCAAAAAGAATAGTTTCTGCTCTGACAGTCGGCCTAGGATCCACCCTCCAGTGACCATGAACTGGAGAAGTAGTTAAAAGAATGATACATGTAAAATGAAACCATTCGTTATCCTTGGAGAGCCAACGAGCATTAAGACTGGATAATATTGAATTCGTACATTTACATTTTTGGTTTACGAGTAAGTTGTAGTAATAAGTTGCAATACTGACTACACTCACTGGGCCTCAGAACTGCCTGAATGTTTTACAGGTTAGATTAACAAGGTGGTGGAAACACTCGTCTGAGACATTTCACTATACTGAGATGATCACACCGTGCAGTTGCTGCAGACTCATCTACAAACATCCATGATGCAAATTTCCATTTCTGTGAACCCCAGAGGATGGTCGCATGGGAAATAACAGTGTTGGGAGCAGCTCGGTCACATTCAGAGATATTTCAATGACTTGTCTTGCCCATTGTGACCGTTGGTTTCAAACCCAGATTACTTCATTAATCCCAGAGGAAATCATGGATGACATTTGAATCTCATGTTTCTTTGATTGTGCCTAAATGCGAGTTGATGCTGTATGATCAGATCATTAGATTGTGTTCAACATAGTTGTATATAGAATTCACGCAGTGGATTTAACACTTTATAGTATTTGCAGACTGTTACATTCACTGTGTGTAAGGCCAGCCACCCAGTGTGTTAATGGGCTACACTGATTGAGCATCCTTCAATTATTGACACTACTTTCAAATATATTCAGAAAACTGAGTTAATGCCCATCTTTCGTGCGTACCAAGGACATATTGGATCTAACCCTTTCATGATAAGCCACAGAAAATTCGAGTATTTAGGCATACAGGTCATGATTTTAAGGCTCTATCAGGATAATTATCAGCCTCTGCAATTAAGTCTAAAACAAGATTTGGATCACTGGAAGGCTTCGCCTCTTTAAACTCTGTTAAGATTCAATTCAATTTTATTTATATAGCGCCAAATCACAACAACAGTCGCCTCAAGGCGATTTATATTGTACAGTAGATCATACAAGATGTGCGTACTTATTACTTTATCTGTTTCAAAGTACAAATGTCTTACAATTAGCCCAAATAATGGCTGACCAGTAAACGTTAAAGTATTACTGTACTGGGTGAAGAGGGATCCCATGAGCTCCAGTCAGATGGTACAGGAAGGAGCTTCAGGTGTACAAGCCAATCTCAAACTACACACTCAACCCAGTTCAAACTGGGAATTAGTTTAGAAGAGCCTTTAACTTTACTGGGTTGTGGTTAGCTGCACCAGTAACAAAAAATGTTTACTCCTTCTGTAACTGATGATGCATTTGATATGTGACCGGTCGCTGCAGGAACTGCTTATAGAAAATTACAGCCTCGGCCTTAGACTGAAGAAACGTGTCTCCCACTGAAAAGCCTACAGTCATGAAAAATAGAACTAAGAATAGAATAACATTTTATTTCTCATGTACCACCTCTGGCTGCAATCTCTAACCTTAAAGTTTCACAACTTTAAAGTGTCTGTCATCTGTAAACAGCAGCATCAAGAGCGCTCTCAGCAGTAACATCTGGAAAGTATCCGCATGCAGATTTTGTCCTGATACAGCCCAAAATCGATTCAATTCACTGACACACACTTTGACACCACAATGACGACAACTCTGTAAAGTACATACACATTCACAGACACAGGTGGAGTTTTAGGATCGACAGCAGATTTTAATAAAAACACAAGACGCAGTTTTTAAATTCTTCCGTTCTGCTGCCAGAAAAAAAAACTGAAATTCAAAGATTTCTGACAGCAACATGATCAACTGAATGTGTTTTGAATAAAACGTTGTTGTTTTGCGCATGCTTGATTTATGTTGATGTATATGTAGATGTAAACATGTACACTCACACAATCAGGAGATGGACTCCTGCTATAGTTCCAGTCACCGCCATATTGTCTTTTTGATATGCGAAGGTTTATTAAGGGCACGTGATGGAAATAAAGAGATCAATATTACATGTTGTCACATTCATGATACAATCTTATCAGTCGTCTGTACAAGAACAGGCTGAAGTGTGTTTAAGAACAAGATGCATTATTTACACTCAGCTCACAGAAAAAAAACACTCAAATCATTTAAAAGGATGCAAGATTGCTCCACACACACACACACACACACACACACGCTCGCTCACACACACACACGCTCACACACACACACACACACGCACGCACACGCACGTACGCGCTCACACACTCACACACGCACGCGCTCACACACGCACGCACGCTCTCACGCACGCTCGCACGCACGCTCTCACGCACGCTCGCACGCACGCTCGCACGCACGCACGCTCTCACGCACGCTCTCACACACACACACACACGCTCTCACACACACACACACACGCTCTCACACACACACACACGCTCTCACACACACGCTCTCTAATGATGTCATTGTTAAACATGAAATCAGCTCCTTTCTGCAGAACTTAAACCTAAGTGTCAGTTGCCAGTTTCCTTGAAGAAACGTTTCCTCCATCCTCTTCTGGCGTGGGGGGCGGGGCTTCTCCTTTTGTTTCTAATTTCCTTCGTCACCATCATCCAGCAGGAACTCACTGATCTCCTCTCTCATTTGAGATCTACAGAGCACAACAACTCAGTCAGCCCTCGATCACCTGCAGTCTCACTGTAAATGTAACATCTGTATTAGTCTATGAATAAAGATGCTTCTGTATTTACAGACTAAGCCAGTCTTTACACATCCAAGCAGTCTGCGTGCTACGCGTTACACCTGTGGTCAGTTTAGCTAACACAGTGACTACTTTCAGGGAGGGTGACTGCAAAGAGGACAGCGAGAAAGACGCAGCTCAAACTGTTCAACATACTTTGAAATTTCCCAAAGCCACAGTAAATATGACATCATACTTTACCTCACAGCATGTGTACAGTGTACCGTATCACGCAGGGAGGTCTGAAAACTACATTAAAGTGAGAAAATCTGTTTCTAACTGTGATGCAAACGCAGTCAAAGAAAAGTGAAACAAACAGTCCCCACCTCCTTTGCCTCCTCTGAGCCTCTGACAGGATGTACTGAGGGAGGTGATTCACTGTCGACTGGAAAGGAAACAAACAGGTCGAATGTGAGATCTTAACACTCTGATTAGTTAATAACAAACATGGTGTGTGCCGCCCACCGTCTTCCTGTTTGCTGCAGCACGCACTGATGGCTGACTGTAAGTCTGAGTCACAGGTATTTGTTATAATGTTTGAAGTGTTGCTATTTGAATCAGATTGATTTGGTCTTTGGTGTTAATGCCACAACTCAAATAAATACACAAAAACAAAAAACACCAATGACCTCGTTCTCCAGCTTCCTTAACCTCACTACAATGGACAGGCTGTTTTCATGTATTCGTGTCAGTGTTGATGGTGTACTTGCATTGGACAGTGATGTGTCGCTCCATACACATCAGTGTCCACCTAAGTGGACGCGTAACAAACTCTTTGAAAAGCACATGCTTAAAAATGAAGCTCAAAAATCTTTTTTATGCCTAAAGAAGAATAAAAATACTAAAGAAAAAACTCCTGACTGAGGTTGTCATAATTCATGCATGAAAGGGTTAAACACATTATGTGTTTGCACTCACCATGTCTCTGATAGTCAGTGCACAGCTGTAACACAACAGGCTCTTCAGACGTGTTGTTTCTGGTAGCCTGTAATACAAGTGCAATACAGAAAACTCAGCTATGACCACCCACAGGGACGAGTCTAAAGTTGATGGATGCTTCACAAACACTGTTTCAATGAAGAAAGGAAACAGCAGACGTCTGTACGGGCTTTGGCCTCATGTGATGCACAGAAGAAGAAATGTGAACGAAGTGGGACGTTTTCTCCCAGTTTACTTTTAGGACTTGACTGAATATCTGATGGTTTTTAGATGAAATTCAAACTATAGGATATAATCTCAAAGACTTTGTAGCAGGTACCTGTGAATGAAAGCACGGAGAACCTTTATGTAAAGTGTTTAAATGACAGCATGCTGCCAGTGTAATAGATTACCCAGTAATGTTACAGGTCCTGTATCTACAGAGGGGCCGTGGTTAGAATTATCTCAAGAAACCTGAACTTGCTTAGCTACGACCTTTCCTAAAAACCTCAGCAGTTACAGATCAATCTCCAAACTACGATATTTATTGCTAAGAAGAGAAGGATCAATCTTAGTTCTTATTTTTAAACATTACAGCATTCTCAAAATAAGCAGAGGTAACCAACAAGCCAGGCCAGTGTCGAAACTGACAGCAAACAAGAAAATGTCAAAGATTATTTCTTATATTACTGACTTTTCATCACAGAAATGTGTCATTGAGTGTGACACAGCACCTAGTGGATGGAAATATTTGCCATATATGTCTGAAAAATGGCTGTTTGGAGATAGATAATAAATCCGACACAGAAAATAAACACTTACTTAGCAGAAGAACAGCAACCTCCATCACTTCCTGGTCTCCCACAGTCCCGCCCTCCTGCAGAGGAACAGCACTGTCCAGTGGGAGCCGGCGACTCCGGCCTCCCTGTTTAACAGAAACATTTATATACACGGTCTAAAAACACCGCTGGCTATCCACTTTAGAAGAAGCTTGTTTAGTTCTAAAGCAGTCACTGTACCTGGGTTTGGCCTCAGGGTTTCAGCAGCACTGCCTCGCAGACACTTAGACCCAGAGAGTTGATCTGACAGGAGCGTGGCCTGGAAGGCCGATGGCTCCTCTGAAAAGATCGGAGATAAAGACAGACTGGTTCAGTCGTGCCCTCCTGAACCAGAACGATGTCCTGCAGATGGTTTTCACCAGAGGATTCACTCCAGGATCATCTTATTATAATAATAATAATAATAATAATAATAATAATAATAATAATAATAATAATGATGATGATGAACAGCAGCCTAAAGCCTCATAAAACCAGTATTACCCTGTAAGGTCACTGCCACAAGTCAGCATATAAAAAATATATTTAAATACATAAATACAGATATTAGACGATGCTGTTACCATTAATTACTACACTATTATTAATATGTTTATTACCACAACACAATATTACTCAGCTATAACACTGGTATTTCTATATTACTTTGTAATTAAGTGGTCATAACATGCTATTACCATGATATTACCTCTTATTCTCCTTATTACGCCGTTATTCTACATATTTACTGAGCTGTAATAGAAATTACTTCTACTGGTCTTTTCCTGATTATGACAGTATATTGATCCATTATTGATCGGACCATGTGGGCTCTTTGGTGTCACTCTGAGATCAATGTCAGTGATCGACATGACTCTGTGTGACACGCGAGTTCTCCTGCTGCTCTGTGATCAGAGACGTTTGTATGAAATACTCCACAGTCTGTTGAATACATTCACAATGTTAATGAACTCAATGCAGTGTTTTCAAATATTTTTAAATCTTTCAGCAAGGAAGAAAAAGTAATCTTCAAAGTTGTAATTACAGTCCTGTGGCCTTGTTTCCACTTCCTGTTCGTCCACATTTAGTGGGATATAAATAAAGCTGATCTGGAGCACTGTAATGTGCTGATAATGAGTTTTTCCTGTATGTGTCAGTGATCTGCAGGCTGTGGCTTCCTGTAAAGCGCCTCACTCACCCACAGCAGTATCCAGGCTGCACAGACACAGCAGACATCGGTCGCAGCGCTCGGCTCCTGACCATTTCATACATGCACTCTGCAGCTTCTCGCTGGTCCTGCGTGACACACGTGCTGGGTTTAACAGTGAGACTGGGACAACTGGCTGAGAAAACCTGCAGCACACATGTCCCCAATATGTTCAAAGTGCTGATGTGCATGAAGCATGTGTGTAACTGCAACCTGTAGATGGTGCTGACAGTGGAGGGGAAGTCTGCCTGCAGTTTGGTGACAAAACTCTCTGTCAGACGTTGGATGCTGGCCTTATCGACCGTCTGTGGAACACAGAACAACAAAACTGTACACAGGCTGGAAACGCTGAAACTCCTGGAGGAGGCGCAGGGACAGGAAGAGACAGATATACACACAGGAAAGGTCCTGACTTCTCAGATGATGATACTTAATATCTCAAACATAAAAAACCTCCCTCCATCTCTGATAACTCACCATTTTTGTCTCCACGCTCCCAAAGTTTATGAGCCTCGTGTCCCCTCGCTCAGTTTCTGACAGAGACCTTTGTTCACACAGTTAACCATCGTATTCATTATAAAGCCCGGCTTAACCACCCAGAAATCTACAACAAGTGAGACACTTGTTCATGACAACCCAATGAAGAACGTCTAAGAGCCTGGATTTAATCTAAGCTAACTTTAGTTAAAGGAAAGAAAAGAAAAAGTCAAAGCGGAGAAGATGGAACGCTTTCCTTGAACAATGACATTAATGAAACAGAAAACATGAATGATTCAAAGACGTAAGGAGGGGAAGCAGGAAACTGCCCCGTGGGAACAGTGCAGTGGCAGAGGTCATGTACACATCTGTGCACATCTGTACTGATGGTGTCCATTTCATGAATATTCTTGCTTATTTTAGTCAGGATTGAAAGATTAGTAAAATCCTGTTTATTATGGGTCGCACCTCTGAACCCGACTTCCTAAAGGCTGCTGACTGACGGCTGTTACAGCTCCTGCTGTGACCGGAATGATCCGTTTGCTGTTAGACGTACGTCATCGATGCCGTTTTCTTTTCTATGAACATGAGCGAGTACACACTAAAGCCTTTGAAACATTTTTAATGTCTTTGTTTCATGGTTTACCTTGGTGTCCACACTTGGAATAACAACAGAGGGCACAGTGAACAGATGGTTGTAGTAAGCTATTTCTTTGGCAGAGTAGTCCCTCATTGGCCGCACTAATATGATGTCACCGTATCTGGAGTCAGAGAAACCCTGTTTAAAACAACAATGACATTAAGAGCAGATTTGTTTTAACTCAAACTTTAAATGTGGCAATACGACCTGGTCCTTTATACACGAGGTAACAAGGTATACGCACCGTGTCCTGGGCCAGCTGCGCTCCTCTGCCCAGTGATATACTGGTGAGAAGTTTAACAGCCAGTCTGGTGCAGCTGTCTCCCAGCATCAGTTTACTGTAGCCCTCTGTACGAGCTGTGTGCACCAGCAGATGCTGCCTTTGAGGAACACAACACAGTCAGGAATCAAAGAATCATTTCCACCTGATTGTAGGTGGCAGCTTGGAACGTCTCTAAGCAACAGAAGCATCACAAATAGCTGAAGCGAGTCCTTTATGCCTGACCTTAGTGTGTTCAGCAGCTCTTCTCTGGCCGTCAGTGTTTTAACTGAACCAAGCAGCTGCTGTAGCGTGTGCGACTCCTGAACATGAGGCAACAGCATCTTCTTTGGTTCCTGTGGTGTTGGAAAGTTGTTGCTGCCGTCGGTCTCCACAAAGTGACCCACGGCTGCTTTGTAGGCGCTGGCAGGTTGCTCTGAGGGCGATGGATTGGTCGCCACGACTGAAGCGGGCAGGTCCAGGACCTTAGAGAACATTGGTGTATATTTAACAAAGACGGTCTGTGATCAGGTTCAGTCTAATTAACATTAAGAGCAGCAGGCTCGGCCTGGCTCTACACTGACCTGCTCCAGAGGTAAGATGTAGAAGGGGAAACCAGTAGCCTGAAACACTGCCTGAAGCTCAGCCACTGTCCTTTGCCTCTCCTCCACCGACTGGCCTATCGCAGCACCCTCTGGGAACAAAGACACACCCCTTTACAAGGTTTCTTTTTTAGCCAGAATCATTTCAGAAAAATGTCACCAAAAATGCAGAAATAGAATAGAATAGAACAGCCCGTTACTGTCAGTGTACATGTAGAACGAAACTGTAGAAATATTATGTTTAGTTCAGATGTGACGTACCGTCGATGTAGGCAATGCCAGGCACGAATCTCAGCTTCTTGTTCGCTTTCTGACTTAAACCCTGTGACAGATGGTTCAATAAATCCAACAATGCAAAAGTACATCATTAACTATTTATGGCAGTTAAAGATATTTTTATACAGATGCCAGTTTTAAGAAGTTGACAGACTATAATATAATATTTCATGTTTTTCTACCACTTAAATACCCCAAAAAACAAACAGTGGATCCAGAATCAACTCGAAATCCTGCTCCTTAAATAATCAGGCCCCATCTTATCTTAATGACCTTGTAGTACCATATCACCCTATTAGAGCACTTCGCTCTCACACTGCAGGCCTACTTGTTGTTCCTAGAGTATTTAAAAGTAGAATGGGAGGGAGAGCCTTCAGTTTTCAGGCCCCTCTTCTGTGGAACCAGCTTCCAGTTTGGATTCGGGAGACAGACACTATCTCTACTTTCAAGATTAGGCTTCAAACTTTCCTTTTTGCTAAAGCATATAGTTAGGGCTGGACCAGGTGACCCTGAATCCTCCCTTAGTTATGCTGCAATAGGTGTAGGCTGCCGGGGATTCCCATGATGCACTGGGTGTTTCTCCTCTCTGCATTTAATTATGACTTATTATTAATCTCTGTCTCTCTTCCACAGTGAGTCTTTGTCACGTCTTCCTCCCGTCACCTCCCTTGTCGCAGCAGATGGCCCCGCCCCTCCCTGAGCCTGGTTCTGCCAGAGTTTTTCCTTCCCACTGTCGCCAAAGTGCTTGTCGTACTGATTGCAGGGGTTTTCTCTGTTGTATGATAGTAAGGTCTTTACCATACAATATAAAGAGGCAGCTGTTGATGTGATTTGCACTATAGAAATAAAACTGAGTTGAAATGACTTGTGACGACAATGACACAGACCTCTTGAACTTGTCTGAGCATCGAACAGGAAGAAGGACCTCCGGACACAGCCAGCAGGACCTGGGGAAAAGAAGGCACACACAGTTAGGAAGCTGTCACAAACACTTTCAGCTTCTGCTGATTATTCTGGGTCAAAGACAAACTCAGACAATAAAATGGAGCAAAGTGAATTTTGTTGTGTTGAGTCAGGAATGACTTACCTTCTCTCCGGGGAAAATGATCCTGTTTTTGCCGAGCACAGCTTTGAACTTGTGAACGAAGAAATCTTTGAAACAGAGCCTGAACGACACAGAAACATGATGTGAGCACAGCCACTGCACGGCTCCTCAAACCAAACACACCAACACCTCACATGACTTCCATGTATAAACAAACATAAAAAACTTAATGAAACATTTGTTTCTCAGCAGCCAGTGTATGTCCAGTCTTCACCAGCCTGACCCGCGTGTCTCTCCGCTGAGGGAGGAAGCCCACCTGACAAAGGGACAACAGAGTTTCCAGAGTTTCCAGAGTGACAGTTTACATTTAATGAAGCGTCTGTGGTGGGCTCTGAAAACACTCCCCAGTCAGTCTGGCTGAGCTTGATGCATCATGCCACGAAAAGTTATAGTTTGTCTATTCGACTGTTGATGAGCGCACATGGCCAATAAACCCTGCACAGTGGTGGCTACGCTCACCGTCATCACACAGATGCAGTCATGTATCCCTGCAGTGAGGCATGCTGGTTACCTTAAAAACATCCCAGCCATCACAGATGAGCTCTCAGTCTACAGTGTTATCTATCATAGCTCTATATCTATAAATGCTGCACAGCTTACCTGCAGTAAGCATCTCCTGCTCTGATGACCAAAGCTGCAGGTGCCTCTTTGCATTTGACACATTTCTTCGAAACACTAATAAACAGGAGAAGAGCAGCCATGTTAAAACAGGAATGACATTGATGATGAGTGACAGAGAGTGAGGAGATCTGGGGATTGTGTTCTCTATAGTTCTCTGTGGTTCTCTGTGGTTCCTCCAGTAGAGTTCCAAAGACTTAAGTTGTTCTAGTAGCAAACAGTGAGCCATGACTAAAGTTCTTTTTCATTTATACTATAACCATTTTTAAACATTATTTAGTGTTGTTAAAGTGAAGTGTTTACTCAAACCATTTCCCAGTTTCAATAATTGATATGTGTTATGTGTTTATTCTATTTTCAATAAATACAACGCATTTACTATTTTATTAATTTCAGGATAATTTCAGGAATTGTATTAAAGCTTCTAATTTCTGCTGTGGCTTCATTTATGAGAGAGGTCCGCTTCTGTGATGCTCTGAGTTTCAACGTGTAAAATAAGATAAACCTCCAAAGAACACTGCAGGCCATCTCAGCCACAACCCCCACATTTCCAACCCGTCTGGTTACGACTGATGAACAAAGGGCCCTGAGGCCATTCCCCAACTCTCTGTGAACGGTACTCACGGCCAATGATCAATGATCATGATAATTCCCATATTAATGATTATAAACTGACCTCACAGCCATTGTTCATCAGTGGTGCCAGTTTCAGTCATTCTGAGCTGTTTATAAGGTGGAAACCTGCAGTCAGACTGAAGGAGTCACCTGGTGATGATGAAACGTTTCTCTACGTCCAGATGAACAGAATCAACTTTTAGGCAGGTGTGTTGTTTCAGTCACAGCATTCTGACTTTTATTTGCTTTATGTTTAAAAAACATCAAAACTCCATCGTGGGGTTAGTGCACAGGTAAAGACTGTACTAAAGATTGCTACAGAGTAGATAAAGTAGGCAAACACAGTGAACCTGGATGAACTGGTGTGGTCTCCAGTCCTCCTCTGATTGGAGTTTAAATTAAGTGGATGAGAGAAGCATGCATAATTTACCAGTCACCAGTGTCCCTGATATGCCAACATGGCGAGCTCAGTTATGGCCCGTGACGTAAAAGGCGGTGCGGTGTTCAGGTGGGGTTTTTACGGCGTCCTGACTTATTACACGAATATTTTTACACCTTTTCGTACGGGTTGGAAAAGTGGCGATTTGGGGCTTAGATGGCCTGCTGCTCTGGGACCAGTCAAAGTGTTTTCTCGAGCTTCTGGCTCTGATCTGAATATTAACAAGTGTGAACTTATGGCTATTAAAGAATGTTCCAGCGGATCTATTTCTAATATACACGTTAAAAATGAAGTGAGATACTTAGGAGTAATAATGACTAAGAATCAACAAAGAAGAACATGCTTAAATCTGGATGCTATCATCCAGAAAACTCAAAGTAGACTAAACCAGTGTCTCCGGAGAGATCTCTCCTTAAGAGGAAGAGTTCTGATTACTTAAGCGGAGAGAACCTCCGCAGCTCTGTCTCCGCATTATTGCAGACTCATTATTTAAACCTGTTGTCATGAATGCATATGATAAAGGTGGTCTAAGCTTTATGGATTTTAGCACTTTAAACGATACATTTAGGATTAATTGGCTACAATATTTACAAAAATATCCCAGCTCCATCTGGACTGTTATTCCCCTCCATGTGATATCCAAACTAATGCAATTATGACATTAATAAAATCCCAACTAAGATTTCTGCGTTTCATTGCTGGGCCTTATTATCATGGACTCTCATCCATAAACACTTATTGACAGCACCTGTAGACCTCAGCCTACCTGGGCACGGCGGCGCGCTCCACCTCTCCCCGGTAATCTTCATCCACCTGACACATCGCGGCTCTCCGCCTCTCCCGGTGAACGCGGCCGTTAGGAAAGAAAACTGCAGCCAAAGTGAGCTCCAAGTGTTAGATCAGTGAAATCTCCTGCAGATGATTCTTTTCATCAGCAGACTAACACTGACGAACTGCATTCACACAACAGTCTCCTGTCTGAATCGTGTCGCTGTTTGATGACGTAGGAAACTGTTCTTCTTGATGTTTTCAGACCTTTGGTACACAAATATCGCCACCTGCTGGTGGGGAGAGTAGGCTGCGTCAGTTGGTTTTGCTTGCTTACTTGTTTGTTTGTTTGTTTAAAATCCTGGAAAGCATTTTCTTGCAGGCACAGGTGTACACGTCACTCAGGTGAGGTAAACGTGTTACAGCGTGTCCTCGGTGTTGCCATTATAGCACAGACATTGTTTTGTTGTCCCTGTCTTTAAGTATAAACAATATAAGTAGAAATGGGCTTATCATTTATATACATTTCAAAATATAAGCAAGCAAACTAAGTACCAAACTATACCTGTTAACTATTTGATATGGTGACTTTGTATTTTAGATTTTCTCAGTGAGGTTTAAATGTTTTACAACTGTAAATGTTGTTTTTATTTACCCTCACATGTGGCTACAGTTATGAATGAAACGCAAAATCATTGCAATATCAGAAAAACCGCTATCATAGTGTTAAAGAGACAAATGGATACAAGCAATCATTACATATACCAGAGATCTCATATTAGACGACAATGCACAATTCACATATTCAAACCAAAAACACACATTATCCCTGCTGATGGTTAGTTTAATATTACCTTTCTTGCACAGGCTGTTGTTCCCGTGGTAATATAATATTACTACCTTTATAAATAAATGGCAACAACACAATTCTTTTATTTATTTATTTATTTTAATTAAAGACTCCAGAGAGGGTTTAAATAGGATTCATAAGCTTTGCAGTTAGGCTACACTGATTGCCGCGGAATGAGGAACAAGTGAGTGGGAGTGGCCAGGACCCCGCTCAGGTGCGGATCTGGGGAAACACGAGACGCTCAATCGAACCTTGACAGAAAAGCAGAGCTGCATAGTTCAGATAATATTACTGTGGAAGGGAAAACAGGAAGAGAAATGTCAGAGAATAGAGAGTTATTAGAACATGAAGATGTAAATGATTTAATAAATGTACCTCTCAAATCAGGAGGATCAGGTTTGTTATCTAACGAGAAGTCAACTTAGTGACTAAAGAATATTATTTTACAATAAAGTTTGGGAAATGGAAAGAAGCAGTAACGGTAAAGATCTGCACGCCAGGCAAAGATGACACAGAACTTTTGAAATTGAAAAAGCACAGGGTACGATGTGGACACAAGGTTTATTCATTCAAATGAGGAAGATGGTATCGCAGGGTGAATGTAGACATGGAGAAAGGATTTTCTCTCTAGAAGGCAAACACAAGTAAGGATAGGAAATAATTATATACTACTAGAAGTATATACTAGTATGCATGTAAATAGTATAGTATGCCACTTAATATTAGAAGAGAGCAACTGACATTAAATTACTGGGAAAACTTACATGGTCATTGACAGGAGCATCCAACTCAGGGAATGGTTAAACCGTGCTGAGAAAAAAAGCAAAACATGAGGAGTTTTGGTTGAACTGTGAAACCGAAATCAATCAAACTCAAGTCAAATAGAACCATTACCAGTAAACAGCTGTGGACACTTCCAGATGCTACAGTGGATTTCACTTTGTTGGAAAAGAGAAATGAGGAGTTTACATTAAACTCATGTACAGTACAGAAATATATTTGTGCATAATTGTAATATTGAGTAATTTATACAGATGCATCTAAGAATACATTAAATAGAGTTAGAGTAGCTTTTATTTTTACCTGAGTTTAATATCAAAGTAGGGAAACTGATTACAGGAGAAATGCTTGTGACATTATCAGCCACTGGGCTGAAGAGACAAGACCATTAAGATGAGTCATTTGTTCAAATTCCAGTTCATCATTAGTAAGTTTACAATTCACAAAGTAGACCAGACATATTCATAGAAATTCAACAACTGGAGAAATGAGAGGGAGGACGAGGAGGAGAGAAGAAACAATCCTTTCACGTCTCAGATTTGGGCACACTGGGCTGAACCGCACACTATTCATTTCAGGGAAACATTGGAAAACGTGAGCACTGTGGAGGAGATGAGAGAATAGAGCTCAGTGTATTACACTGTCAGGAGTGTGAGGAACAGTGTTGGGACTAACGCGTTATTAAGTAACGCGTTACAGTAACTACGTTATTATTGTGGTAACGAGCACGGTAACTAGTTATTATGCCAAAACCAGGAACGCGTTACTCGTTACTGGGATTTAGATAGGCTCGTTACTCGTTACTTCGTGTGGTGGATATCGCGGATCTTCCACAGATTCAATAACATTAGCAAGTGGTGGAAGCCAGCAGGTGGATGAAGGAAAAGGGAGGCAAGAGGAGAGACCCGAAGCGGCCGCCGGTCCGCGTGTCAGGTGAACTGAACTTCAGGTAAGAAGTTATGACCTGCAGTCTATCGGAGTCAGATATAAACCAAGTTTAGGTGGAGTTTATTTTCGGTATGCTGACATTTTCGTACTGCGTGCTAGCTAGCATGACGGAGTTTCTATACAGCTGTGTGGGTGCTATGTTACTGATGTTGAACTTTATTTTGTTCATACGGTTAATTATTAGAGTTGCCAACCGTCCCGTAAAAAACAGAATCGTCTGGTATTCAGAGAAAATATTACGCGTTTCGTACTGAGGTGAAAAGGAACACAGTTTGTCCCGGACTTCAGCTACAATGAAAAAGACACAAAGCTGAAGCTGCACAGCTGCCTCTTCTTCTCTCATTCTCTCCTGTTTCTACTTCAATCATGAAACTGATCAATGATCAGCTGATCGGCTTTTCTCTCTTGTTTATTTATCGCCCACTTTGCGCCAGAAAGAGGAAACCAGCGGATGTCGCGTTAAACAACAGCAGCACGTTTAAGCTTGATCAGCTGTTGTTAGAATTTATTTAATATTAATTTCTAGTATCAGCTGATGTTTGCTGGAGCCACAGCTGTAAAGCTGCTGGTCATGATATCGGTTTGGTTATCTGGTGAGAGGGAAACATGCAGATGAAACCAGGAGATGTCCTTACTGAATCATCAGAGCTGAACAGGTGATGGAGAAACAGGTTTACCTTTTAGGTGACATGAATGAGTTGAAGGGAAGTTATGAACTGTTTCTGAGAGACAAATAACACCAGGATCCTTTTCTACGTAGCTGACAGCTGGTAACTGTGCAGGGGCGGGTCTAGCAAAGTGATGCCAGGGGGCCAGGTAGGGCATTAACAGGGAAAGGGGGGGACAAAGAAATACTTTTCTTTATTATTCTCATTTAAAATGTCTCGCTTTTAAAAAAATAATTATCTGAGTCTTACAACAAACGATTGATAGATTGATACATATATACCATCAGAACAGTGTACATCACTGTCACAACAGTGTTTATTTTCATTCAAAGGCTTTATGATTTTTCCTATAATGGTGGGCCGGTCTGTAGTCAAAATGCCCGGGACTATTTTTTTGTCCCAGTCCAGCTCTGTATGCAGCTCATCTGCAGTCTGGTGTTACCTACATCTTCCTATTCAGAAGGCAGAATTTCCAAGTTCTGAGTACAATCAAAAGCACCACGACTGCAGTTTTTGTGTTGGATGTAAAAAGCAGGCTAGAATCATGGCGGCGGTCAACGACGGTCCAGGCGTGGGATTTCTCTCGTGGAAATGTGCACATTATTTTTTCCTTTCTGTTGGTAGGTGGCACAGTGCACGTGTGGCAAGTAAGCAAGCTAGAAGACTGGCAATCTGGCTGGGTATCCAGTTACGGAAGCAACACATTAACAAGAGAATTCTGAGTAAAACCAAAGTTACTTTCCCTAGTAACTAGTTACTTTGAAAGTAACGAGTAACTTGAAGTAACTGAGTTACTTTTTTAGAGAAGTAACTAGTAATGTAACTAAGTTACTAATTTAAAGTAACTTACCCAACACTGGTGAGGAAGAAGGAAGACAACTGATTCAAAACCCAAACGCAATCAAACTGAAACTAGATTTAACTGATTTATTTAGAAATAACTAAAGAAGTAATCAGGGAATATTTCTTTATCTTAGACAAACGCATTTGTATGATAGGATCTGATTTTGAGCCACATGCCAGACCAGTTGGTGGCGCTAATGCACCGACTCGGTGTTTGGCTGCCGCCAATAAACACCAAAGAAGAAGAAGCAGAAGAACTTCAGGTTCCAGAAAGCCTCGCGCGCTCAGTGTTGTTTGTTGTGGCTGCTTCGCGAGCGTCCGCTGGCGTTTTTCCTAAAGAGCTAACGGGTCACCGAGCGGCTGCAGCACGAAGCGCTCTCTGTGGTTTTCCACGTTTATTTCGTAGATTAGTTTGAATTGTTTGTTCGGGTCATCCTCACGGCGTCGTGCGCGCACTCGCCAACAACAATCCCACTGTTTACTTGTTCGGCGTGTCTTTAACAGCCACGGAAAAGTGATGCTGTGCTTAGTGGAGGATTTTATGTCGAGCAAAAGCCATCATGTTTGCAGAACGGTAGTTCAAACTCCCGATAACGACATGAAGCACTAGCTACCAGCTGTCTGAGTGCTTGGACCGCTTCCTCTTTCGGGCACCGAGCAGTTGTCGACGATTTCAGGTCGTCTGCTCCATGATGGCGATGTTTAGGAGCTTTGTGTCGGCGAGCTCCCAGCTCCGCCAGCAGCAGCAGCAGCCGAACGGCGGCCCGGGTTCGCTTGCAGCCCCGGCGGAAAGCATCGAGAGCCAGTTCTCCTGTCCCATCTGCCTGGAGGTCTACCACAAACCCGTCAGCATCGCCAGCTGTGCTCACACGTAAAGTAGCCGCTTGTTCTTCTGCTTTCTGCTGTCGTGTGTGGACGTAAATGGCCGTGAATGGTCACTTTTATGTCCAGCTGTGGTCTTCTATCGAAGAACACATGTGTGTCTTTACAGCAGCTGACCTCAGTAAGTTTATGTGGTCCAAGTCGTCAGCATCCGTCATCTGACTGCACCGAGAGCCCCAAACACAGAAGATCAGTGAGCTGGTTTAATGATTGGAGTAGTTTATATGTGCAAGCACCCACGCGCACAGTTTCAAACGACTGCCATTAGTAAAATGTTTATAAACTTTAACTCATCCATTCCATTCTTAACACTGCAGCCACAGCATTTACAATGAAATTCTCATATTAAACTATAACTATGAATGAAACTAGTGGGCCCACAGTGTCCTGGTTAGCCTAACAAGCAGAAGACCTAGAGTTCACATCCTCAGGGTGTTGTGCCAGGAACTGGGTTTAAACCAGCGCAGCTACTTGCTGCAGAGAGCAGCTGAAAGCAGATGAAATGTGCAGTGTTGCATGTTCTCTCACGCTCCCCTCAACATACATACAAAATGGTTTAACGTGCAAGAATTAAATGCCAGTAGTTTCTATTTTTAAAATAATGTCAAAATTCTGTCAGTTTAAAATAATTGATAAATATTTCACTAATCCAGATTTCCAAGTAACAGTTTCAACAGGTTGAAATGTACCGACGAGTGTTGGTTCCACATGTGGAGATTACAGTTGTTGTTTAAGACGAACAGAGCTGCTACACCCTCGGACTCTGTGAACAACAACGATAGTCTGCTTTTAAAAAAGTCTTAGTTTTTACACTTTTTTGTCAAATTTTCAACTTCAATCTCAAAATGGTCAACAATATTTCTTTTCTTGACTTGGTCCTAACCTTGGTCTTCTTAGGAATGAGATGCTGCACAGCCCATTTCGTACTGATGTTCTGTTGACACTCTTGAGTGTTTCCAGGAGTTTTTGGGAGCTCTCTGGATAAATCCAGTGCCCTGAATCCTTTTCCTTCCTGTCACGTTTGCTGGGTCTCTGTTCTTTGATTGAGTTGATTTCTTTCTTTTCTTCCCTCCTTCTAAGCTGAACTTTCAGTGCGATGTCCCATCGTGTGCATCACTCTCTGCAGCTTTGAAGAATAATTTTAGATCTTCGGCATCTGGTTGTCATCATTTCTGTTTCCATTTTTGAATAGACTGTTAGAGACACTTGGCCAGTAAAGGTCTGTTGCAATCTATTTCTTACAGTGTTGAAGAGGCTGGTAAAGAAATGTCAGCTCGTTAGTGTGCTGAGATAGAAATCATTTCAATAGCAACACACAGAAACACATAATCAAGGCTTATTTTATGTATGTTTTGTCAACATAAATATCATATAGTCCTGTTTACATCAGGACTGTGGTGTTTTTCTGCTACTGTCCTACTGCAGTGACTCAGGGATGCTCCTCTCATATTATACACGGTGCAGAATATTAGTCTTCTGTTATAGCCGACTTATTAATGCTCTGTGATGTCCTGGCTGTGAAATATCTGTAGTTTGGTTTATATACTTCCATTAAATAAAATGTATTAAATACTCCATTAAATTGAATCAAACACAAATTTTATGAGGCCGGGTGTCCTCCAGTAAACCGCTCTTTACTGATGACATGAAGAGAGGATGTGTGAGTCTGCATCTACTCACTGTAATCCAACACAAAGAAGATGCCAGACTACTCTGCTTCCTGGTCCCATCTCTGGATTGTCACATTTTGGAGGTTTTAATAAAGTTGGTCAGATTTCTAGAAGTGAGAGCTAAACGTGTCCCTGCTGCTCTGACTGGGAAGGGGACCAGAGAAAACGACAAACTCTGACACTGTTTAGTTGTACACGGATTTAATATTAATTTCAGTGACCTCTGACTGATGTAACCGGGTGCTGAATGCAGTGACACCATTCACCAAGCATTTATTATTAGTTGAAAATAACAAGCAGTGGAGGAATTTTACAGACCATTCCTTTTAATTTATGAAACACTATTAAAAAAACCTCAGTACACAAAAAACTATTATGAAGAATAAAAATAATTATTCTGCAGAAAAATATGCCCGAGTGTGTCCCCATGTTAAATAAATTAATATTAGTGCTTCATATGTTTAAGACTGAGCTCATTTTAAATACTGTGTATTGTTTAATGTCCAGCATCTTTGTCACAGTGCGGCTGTGTGTAGGCAAGAGAAGGACCCAAACGCAAACTCGCAGAGACAAAGGTAAACTCAAAAACACAGCTTTATTGCTGGTATAGGGGGACACGATAAACAATACAAAACTAAACTGGGAAAACTAAAGCACAAGGAGCCACAGGGAGAATCACACAGCCATGAGGGAGAACGCGACACAGAACTGAGGGAGAGGCAGACATAAATACACAGAGGGTTAACGAGGGAAGTGGGAGCACACGGGGAACACAGGTGACACTGATAATCATAACAAGACACAACGGGAGTGAACGCAACACTGACGGGAGACTGTCAAAGTAAAACAGGAAGTGCACAGAGGTTCAGACAGGAGGAGAGAGAGCACGGGGAGAGCACAGACATAACGGGCTGGGTAAAACATGGAATAAAACACAAGGAGAGACGAGGGCTCACAGATACACAGAGGGGCACACAGGGGGTAAGAGTCACAAGGGGAAAAACACATAAGGAAACAACGTAACAGAGCAACTCAGGAAGCATGGCCTAAATAAGGAACAAAATACATGAAAACTAAGAATACTGGGCCAACGTGGCCCAGGACCATGACAATCTTATCCTTTCAGTTCAGTTCATTTACATTTTATTTACACAGCAAATCACAACAGCAGTCGCCTCAAGGTGCTTTACATTGTAAGGTAGATCCTACAGTAATACATACAGAGAAAAAACCCCAACAATCATATGACCCCCTATGAGCAAGCACTTTGGCGACAGTGGGAAGGAAGAACTCCCTTTTAACAAGAAGAAACCTGTTAGAGACAAAGATTAATAACAAGTATGATTTAGCAATACTTGTTATTAATCAACAGCATCCATGTACATATTCAGCAAAAGGGAAAGTTTGAAGCCTAATCTTGAAAGTAGAGATAGTGTCTGTCTCCTGAATCCAAACTGGAAGCTGGTTCCACAGAAGAGGGGCCTGAAAACTGAAGGCTCTGCCTCCCATTCTACTTTTAAATACTCTAGGAACAACAAGTAGGCCTGCAGTGTGAGAGCGAAGTGCTCTAATAGGGTGATATGGTACTACAAGGTCATTAAGATAAGATGGGGCCTGATTATTTAAGACCTTGTATCTTTAAATCAGATGCTTGTAGCTGTGATCCTTTATGTAAAATATTGTTCATGAGCTCATAAACACAGGGCTACATCTTGATTTTTTTTTAAGTTTATTAAAATTGATAGTTATCTGTTGAAGTTCTGGGTGCTGGGCTGGGGTCGGCACTCAGCTGTAACGTCGGTCTGGGTTCTTGTCGAGTGTCAGCATGCTCTCTGTGCAGGTGTATGCAAAGCAGCATGATGCGGTTTCTGTCCTGGCTTCTTCTTTAAACTGAAGCAGTGCTGTGCAAGTTTGTTTAACTTGTTCAGTCCTTGGTCAAGTACGAGAAGGAAGAAGGGAAATGAATAAACAAACAAGAAGAATAGCAACAACCATCTGATCATTAAGTGCTTGTAGCACAAATTTGGATGGTTTCCTTTGAGTTTCCCTGTCTCTGAGTTTTACTGCTACCTGAGCTCAGCTAAATATTTGACAACAGCTTTGAATGAACTGCAAATGGAACTTCTTTAGTTTTTTTTTTTTCTGTTTTAGTCCGACTGCAAAGCATTGATGAATAATAGAAATATGACTGTTATTTACTTACCCAGGAAACTTAAAAACAGCCTAATTGTAAAAGAAATCCTTTGAAGATGGATTAAAACTAGACTGACAGTAGAGGAGCCAGCAGCGCTCTGCTGGTCTGAGTAAAAATGTTACCTTTGCTGTTCGCTGTTTGCTTTTCCAGGTTTTGTGGGGAGTGTCTGCAGCCCTGTCTCCAGGTGACGTCACCTCTCTGCCCTCTCTGTCGCGTGCCCTTCGATCCCAAGAAGGTGGAGCGGTCCTCCAGTGTGGAGAAGCAGCTGGCTTCATTTAAAGCACCCTGCAGGGGTTGTAACAAGAAGGTAGATAATGACTGTTCTAACAGATTAAAGACCCCCATCGTGTTATTACAAATATTATTTGTTGCACAAGTCATACTGTGAATATAAATCTTTTCTTTTTTATTTATAGTGTTAGTCTTTGGCCATTTATGCACGTCAAACTGTGAAACTGAAAAAGGAAGTAAACCTGTCAAAAGTCAGAATGGTTGAAATGAAAATCAGTATAAAAATGGACGACAGTCTGAGATTCAGAGTAAGATGAATAGAAGTGAAGAGCAGAGCCTCTGACACAAAGTGTGACTAAACGCCCTCCTCCATGCAGTGTCACTGTGACTCTTTACGTACATGTACAGTATACAGTAATAACCCCAGGTGTGTGTATGCTTTCAGGTGGCTCTAGTAAAGATGAGGACCCACATTGCTTCCTGTTCTAAGGTGCAGGAGCAGATGGCCAACTGTCCCAAGTTTGTTCCTGTGGTGCCCACCTCCCAACCTATACCAAGGTACTCACACTACGACCATGTTCATGCAGCACAGCTGATACATGCATACATGCCTGCATGCATACATGCCTGCATGCATACATGCTCAGCTCAGTGTTTTTAGATGAGTTTCAGAAAAAATTTCACGATGTCAAAGTAGCAAAGGAAGAAAAGACTCCATCTCCTATGAGCCACACAGACATATGTGTGTGTGTGTGTGTGTGTGTGTGTGTGTGTGTGTGTTTTAATCTAGTTACGTTTCTTTGTGGTATTTTTGATCACTATCAAGTATAACTCATACAAATCAGAATCCATTATTTCAAAATAATTAAACATTTCCTAATGTCAACAATGATTTTACATATAGAGAGTTATTGCATCGGTCCAGTGTGGCAGTGTGGAGATTACTGAGGCTGCTTTGATGCTACCTTTCAGCTAGTGTGTACTTTTAGGGAAGGTGTTTCTGATCTTTCTCTACATAAGACCCTGTAGAGTCTACAGAGTCTACAGTGTAGACCCTCTGTGGAGTTCAGGTCAGCTGAGTGGGCTGGTCAGTTAAGCACAGTAATAACATGCTCAGCAAGTTTATGCACTGTAATCAGGTGCTACATCCAGGAGAGGAAACAGCTACCACTCTCTGTGGCCCGGATCAATGGGCCACCTTGAATGTAAACAGCTAGAGAGTCAGATACCACCAGGTGGAACAGGCTGTGATCCAAACAGAGTGTGAGTGGGCGTCCCAAGAGGTCGGACTCTCTTTCTGACAACTTCTGGCTGATGTGCACAACTGAGCGGTCGACCCCCTACCTGGTGGGACAAAACGGGCCCTAGTCCTCTGTTTGAGGCATCCAGCCGCAGAATAAAGGAGTGAGAGTACTCACAGGGACAAGAAAGAGAGAACATGTTTCTGTCACATTGGCTTCTCTGACCTCCTGTTAAACCTCACATACAGGGTCTTAATAATTAGGCCCCATCTCAAAGACCTCATGCTGTCATCCATACTGTGCTTCACTTCCAGAGTGCTGACTTATTTGTGGTTCTCAGCATATCTTCAGTGGAACCAGCTCCTATTTTGTATATGGGAGGCAGACAGCATCTCCACTGTTAAGATTAGGTGTAAAACTTTCCTTTTTATTGAAGATTGTAGTTGGGCCCTGACCCTGATCACTCCCTTAGTTCCAAGTGATCCAAGGTGATGAGAAAATGTGATGTCAGTGGACTGTACGGGACAGTAGCATCACTGCAGGAGTCCTGAGTGGGTCTCCTTCACAAAAATAAAAACTGCCATTATTGAAACCTGGAGGAGGGACAAAACACCTTAGACCAAGCAGCAGGTCTCTATCGCCACAATGATTGTTGTGATGTTTGAGTTGCATCCAAATAGCCGCCCCTCCCTGAGCCTGGTTCAGCTGGTGGTTTCTCCTGTTAAAAGGGAGTTTTTCCTTCCCGCTGTTCCCAGGTCCTTGCTTATAGGGTCTGACTGTTGGGTCTTACTCTGTATTATTGTAGGGTCTTTACCTCACAACATAAAGCGCCTGGAGTCAACTGTTGTTGTGATTTGCTATATAAATAAAGCTGAAGTCTCTTCAGCAGCAGCTCGTGGCCTGTGGAGTGTGTCCATCAGCATCATATGGACGGCTGTACAGTCAGCACTATTCTTCATGATTTAACTAACTAGGTTTAGAGACACATGGTACTCGTACTCTGAATAGTGTTTTCCTCAAACTTGAAATGAAGTATTCGGATGATTTGAGACACTGTTGTGCATGTAGGCCGTGAAGGTCAGTGCTTGAAGAATAACGTGAGAATGTGAATAAAAATGTGAACTTGAAAAAACATTCACAAACATGTAGATGGATATTTACACAAATATACTCTGAGCTGCAAACTTGTCACACAAATTTTGTTCATAATTATGAGGTTTTGTTGGACTCGGTGCAGTGAAACTTAATATTTCAGGATACAAAGATATTTTGGAAAATTCATGGTGCCAACTTTGTGGGAACAGTTCATGTTCCAGCACAGCTGTGAAAACACTGAGCTGAGCATGTATGCAAGTCCGAGCGACTTTAATCACCTAATCTGAATGCAGCCGTTCACACCAACCACATCATTTCACTGGACAGATTTGAGGCACTTCTTAGAACCAAGCTCGATATTTTGGATCTTTTAGATCCAAAGAAACAGATGTGACCAATCAGACCATTGCATTTGGCAACAAGTACACTCGTAACTCAGATTGCACACTGGTAGTGTAAATAGCAGTGTGCAATAATACTGTTGTCTGAGACATTCAGCTAGCTGCTGCTGCGGGTCAGTCAGCTCTCTGAAACGATTTCTGCCAACTCTGCTAACAAGTGTTCAAAGTGCCCCACTAACATCCTGAAATACGGACGAACCTGGCCACGATACAGCTTCAGCTGCTTGATCAAACCATGAAATTCTCCCTGCTGCTGCCTGCTTGTGTCAGTTGGAAGGACCAGTGTCTCAGTTTCTTGCAGGGGCGATTCTAGGATCAGAGCTTTGGGGGTGCTGAGAGCTGCCCAGCCAGGCAAGATAAACTTTACTCCTCGGTGCATTTAAACCCCTGTTCCTCCCTGTCCTCGTCGTCTGTTGTCTTCATCTTCATTATCGGTCATCATAATTTTACCTTCTCTGTGCAAGTCTGCAAATTTCTTTATTAAATCATAAGATTCTTAAATTCATCAAGTCTCTCTGTGCCTGGGTGCTCATCACAAAACATGACATCACTGTTTTGTACATTTTAACACAATTTAATCCCACATTTGAGAAAGCAAAATACTTTTTGAAAAGTCTGTAACAAAACCATCAAATCTGATAAAGGTTATTTAAATGCTGCAAAAGGAGAATGGATTGGAATAAAAAAATACATATTCTAAGTAGAGATGGACCGATCCGATATTACGTATCGGTATCGGTTCATACTGACCTAAATTACTGGATCGGATATTGGCGAGAAATAAAAAATGTAATCCGATCCATTAAATATCAAAAAAGCACCTCACAAAACTTGCGACACGGCGTAACTCGGCTCATAACCGTAGCACGTCGGAGCAGTGTGCTCACGTGATAGAGCGCCTGTGTGTATTTGTAGCCTCGCTACCAAACCAGCATTTCATCTCCGAGGAAGTTATCCCAGAGAGAAGTAAAGCAAGTGTGTAAGTTCATCTCTGAATGTTTATAAAGCGTTCCCATGTTAAGCTTAACAACCGATATATGGAGCGACTGCCTCTCTCTCTCCCTCTCCTGCTGCTACTTCAATCGTGAAACTGATCAATGATCAGCTGATCGGCTTTTCTGTCGTGAGTCCGTCTCTCTTCTTTGTTTTTGGCCCACTTTGCACCAGAAAGAGGAAACCAGCGGCTGAACAACAGCAGCACGTTTAAGCTTGATAAGCTGTTGTTAGAATTTATTTAATATTACTTTCTACACCAGGATCCTTTTCTACGTAGCTGACGGCTGGTAACTGTGCAGGGGCGGATCTAGCAAAGTGTAGCCAGGGGGGCCGATAGGGCATGAACAGGGAAAAGGGGGCACAAAGACATACTTTTCTTTCTTATTCTCATTTAAAATGTCTCGCTTTTAATAAATAATTATCTGAATCTTACACCCAAAGTTTTAATCTGATGTAAAATGTATAGAAGTCCATTACTGTATATAGTAACTGTTAAGTCTAATATACCCTAGTAAGCTATAGTACTTTTTCCTTTGGGAAGGTACCATCTGTGCAGTCTGCAATTCTGTTGAAGAAAGATGTTGAATCTATTTAATTATTCTTGAAAAATAATTTATTTCTGTGCATTTTTTTTCACACTGCATCAAATTAAAGTTGATTACATCAATTAAGCATCATGAGGTGGAGGGTGGGGGGTGGTTCCCTATTTATTTTTTTGCTGGGAGTTTGCAACCCTATTAGTTAGGTTGCTTAATATTTCTGCTAAGTACTCTTTAAAATACCAGAATAGGAAGGATGGAGCAGGTTTAAGTTTATTAGATTGATCAGTGTTGCTGAACTATGAAATATTTTGGCTGCAGTGTATTTTTTGCATGCAGGTATAACAGAATAGCTTTAGTGTTGTTGTTTATTTAGACTGGAGTATGAACTTATACAAAATGCAGCAAGATATTAAAAAAACAGTTTTATTGATTAAAAAACACACTATATCGGATTCATATCGGTATCGGCAGATATCCAAATTTATGATATCGGTATCGGACATAAAAAAGTGGTATCGTGCCATCTCTAATTCTAACCTTAATTACTGGGGGAGAATAATGAATGATGCTCATAATGAGTAAAAGTAAACTGAGAGCATTTTTGGACAGAGATTCACTTTTAATGTGTATGTATAATATAATACAGATACATAAAAATACACTCCAAAAACAGAAAGGTCCTTGAAATGTACAAATGTACAAAATATTCATTCAAAAAATTATAAAAATGGATGCAACTTTGCCTATGGGACAATGTGTAAAAGATCTTTACTGCAGATACTAATATGGCTCTGCAGAGTTTTTCTTTTCTTTTAACCTGTGAGCAGGGGAGAGGCGAGCTGGCACAAACCATTTTTTTTTGGGGGGGGGTATCTATACTTTTGTTGTTAAAATATTGCGTCTCAACCAAGTACTGTATGCTTTTTATATTTTTAGTAGTGTGTCACAAAAACAGCAAATACTGTCAAAAAAAGTAAGAAACCCTTGGGGGTGCTTTGATTCTGAAGCACCCCCAAAAATGGGCTAAAAACGCCGCTGGTTTCTTTCTTTTCTTGTATCAGCACCACGTTATCATCGTTTGATGTCCACTTCATTCTCTTCACAGTGCAAAACTGCAGCACGTTCACTGTACATATACATCACACAGCAAGTTTGGATCATGTTTTTTATTGTAACACATTTGGTGTGTAACAGCCTTCAGAGGTGGGCGGATCAATCCAAATATCGATAGCATCAGTGACACTGCTGGTAAAAGATTAAGATCAATACTTTCCTTCTAGCCTCCGGGTTCAGTATAGAGCCCACTGTATTGTGTTAAATTAATACATTTTTTTTGTTTGGAAATGCAAAAATAGACCTCAAACACGCACCAAACGCCTGAACTTTTGCGTCACATCTATTTTATTTAGAGCCTATAACACAACTGAAGTTGACCCAAAGTGCTTCAGAGACCGGCACACTGACATTCTCCACAAAATCCAACTTCCTGTGGTAACTAAATGCTGTAGAACATGATAAACAGAGTGATTTGGTGGCCATTAAGATGTGTTGAGATCTGCAAACTGACAGTGGTTTGACACACTGCTCTACTGGTTATATCTCCCCTGCTGTTATACTTCAAAGTGTCTTTATATTATTTAACAGTACTGGTATCTGCAGTACTAGCCTTGGTGTTAGCTCAGTACAGCATTGCATGTGCAGTTTGGTCACATTTAACCCATGAAGTGTTGCAAAGTGCACATGTGTGACCCACAGCTGAGCATTTCTGATTTGAGAGGCTGTGATCACAGAACTGTAGCTCTCAGTATATTTGTGTAAATATCACGTTTGTGAATGTTTTTTTCTGTAACTGTAAATTTGAAACATTTTGTGTGTGAAAACATTTTACAAGTGAAAATTTCCAAATATAAGTTCAAATTTGTTCGACACATTTTCCAACATCTTCACCGTAGATCCTTATTTTCCTGGATTAAGGAAAACACAAAACACATTCTGTGCATGTTCAGCTTCCCTGTGACACAAATGCACACATGTCAGCTTTGCCCAGCCTTGTGATAATTACTGTGTGTGTGTGTGTGTGTGTGTGTGTGTGTGTGTCCTTTTATATGCAGCAATATTCCAAACCGGTCAACATTTGTGTGTCCGTTCTGTGGGGCCAGAAACCTGGACCAGCAGGAACTGGTGAAGCACTGTATGGAAAACCATCGTAATGACCCAAATAAAGTGGTGAGATAGTGGCGACTACACTAGACTGTTAAACCGTGTTTGTATTAGGATAACGTCATCATGATCTAGATTATTTCTGGGTGTCTTGAACAGAATTGCCCTTTAATCTGTCCATGAAACAGCCGCACAAACGTCTCCGGGAATCATTAGGAAATCTTGGAATCTTTTCCATGTTGACTCGGAGTTACAGTTCTGTTCCTGGTCTTTGTTCCTGCTCCCACTGAATTCCTCCTGAGGTTACTGAGAGCTATTAACGGCTGTAAGGTGGGGAGCAGTACAGAACATAGATTTCCAGATTACAACACCCACTAATTTAATGTTAACATTTAATGTTGTGTGGCTCTCTTGTTCAGCTGGATGTATATTCCCTCCTCACCTCAACCCTGTGCAGGCAGTATGATGGTGCAGTAGTTACAACTGCTGCTTCTCACCAAGCAGGTTTCTCTGTGTTTGCAGAGGTCTTAAACTAACTGTGTATGTGCAGTAGATACAGTGTTAAACATGGCCTGTAGTCCAGAGAGAAGCTGGAAGCTCAGTCAGACCAGAAAAGCACTTTATAGAAACGCATGGGTTTCTATGAGAAGGCCCACACAGACTCATCTAGTTGTTTTATATCACAGCTTCCCCTGTCATGTATCTGTCTGCTGCACCTGTGATGTGTGTGTCCTTTAATGGCTGTGTGCTCGTCCCTCCAGGTATGTCCAGTGTGCTCAGCCATGCCGTGGGGAGACCCCAGTTATAAGAGCTCCAACTTTCTTCAGCATCTTCTCCATAGACACAAGTTCTCATATGACACGTTTGTTGTAAGTCCTGAGGAACCATTATTCTTTAAAAATGACATGTTGTTGAAAACTGATTTTTTTTAAAGAAAATATTATTTGTGCAAACACACAAGTGCAGAAATTCTGATCTGTGTTTGTGAGCAGTTTGGAAACAGGAGGAAACGAAGGTGGTGAATTCAAGCCAGACATGATATACATGATAATTCCATTCACACATTTACTTTCACTACATTATCCTCAGTTATATAACAACTTTATCATAAACGTGTGCTTTTAGTCAATTGTAGGTCTTCTGTAATAATATTACCAGACCAGGTACAGGATGTCTGTGTCAGGGAGCCTCGTCCAGCTCGGACTGCTTTTAGTCCGAATGTTGATCCCACTTCCACTGAAGGCGTGGTTGGCAGCGTGGCCTCGCAGGTCAAATACAAACCTCACATAATCAAATTAGTTGAATTATACTTATCTAACCTCTCTGCACTGTTTCTGCTCTAATTTCCAACTGTGAACTTCCAGGGTTGGATATTTTGAATCATATTCTCAGGAAAATTCTCAGGAATTTCAGGCATTATTGGACCATTCTAATCACTTCATGCTGTATATCCATTTATATGCTGCAGCTCAGCACATGAATATACTCCTCATCATGTCTCATTCAGTTTATATACTACAACATCATCTCTCATTAATCACATCTGAATTTATGATTCCAAATCAGTTGGTGACAGATTGATTATCGGCAGGTTGTTAAATACAAGAATACTAAAGAGTACCACGCGTCCATGCAAAGACCCAGAATCTGCATCCATCATGATCTAAAGGCTCCGTGTAAATGCATAAAGATTTGTAAAACTCCAACACTGCAGTTTACTCAGGCCAGCCTTTGTAGAGACATCCTACTACAATCTGTACTCTGTGGATAAAAGTACTGGGCTACACATATTCATTTTTCAATTCAGGTATTTTTAGTCCTATTTCCTCATGTGTGTAAAAGCAAGAATGTAGTAAGTAAGTAAGTAAAATTTTATTTATAAAGCACCTTTCAAGATAAAAATCACGAAGTGCTTTACAGAGGCAGAAAACAGACATTAAAATCCAAAACAAAACAAAATTAACCAAAAGCGAGTTTAAACAGAAAGGTTTTTAACTGCCTCCAGCTCGCACTGGAGCGGTTCGCAGCCGAGTGTGAAGCAGCGGGAATGAGGATCAGCACCTCCAAATCTGAGGCCATGGTTCTCAGCCGGAAAAGGGTGGAGTGCCCACTCCGGGTCGGGGATGAGTTCCTGCCCCAAGTGGAGGAGTTTAAGTATCTCGGGGTCCTGTTCACGAGTGATGGGAGAAGGGAGCCGGAGATCGACAGACGGATTGGTGCTGCGGCTGCAGTGATGCGGACGCTGCACCGGTCCGTCGTGGTGAAGAGGGAGCTGAGTGTAAAAGCGAAGCTCTCAATTTACCGGTCGATCTACGTCCCTACCCCACCTATGGCCACGAGCTGTGGGTAGTGACCGAAAGAACGAGATCGCGGATACAAGCGGCAGAAATGAGCTTCCTCCGAAGGGTGGCTGGCCTCTCCCTTAGAGATAGGGTGAGAAGTTCGGCCATCCGGGAGGGGCTCAGAGTAGAGCCGCTGCTCCTCCACATCGAAAGGAGCCAGTTGAGGTGGTTCGGGCATCTGACAAGGATGCCTCCTGGGCGCCTCCTGGGTGAGGTGTTCCGGGCATGTCCCACCGGGAGGAGGCCCCGGGGCAGACCCAGGACACGCTGGAGACCACCTCTTGGCTGGCCTGGGAACGCCTTGGTATTCCCCCGGATAAGCTGGACGAGGTGGCTGGGGAGAGGGAGGTCTGGGCTTCTCTGCTTAGGCTGCTGCCCCCGCGACCCGGCCTCGGATAAAGCGGATGAAGATGGATGGATGGATGGATGGATGGATGGATGGTTTTTAACTGCGTCCACAGATCTCAAACTCAAAGGGAGCGAGTTCCAGAGTCTGGGAGCCAAAGATACAAACGCTCTGTCACCTTTTGTTTTTATGTAGCCACGTATTCTGCTTTTACAAGCATCTGTGAAAGAATGGCGTTATATTAATAAAACTGAATTGACACCTTCTGATCAAATTGAAGTGAAGCTGACGCTGCTAGAGCCAGAGTGTGTGCAGGCTGACACTCTGACTGAAAGAAAAGATCCTAAAAAAGGATCATTTAAAAGAAAACAAAATGAAGAAATGTATCTTTGGAGATATTCAGAGTGTAAGGCTCAGATCTGGGGCCAAAAAAATGCTGACAGCTCATCGATCTGAATCACAGAGTGTCTAAACAAAAGGTCATTAGTGGCCGGCAGATACATTTGTACAATAATAGGTGCTTTCTGTATTTTGTCAGGACTACAGCATTGATGAAGAGGCAGCGCTGCAAGCAGCTTTGGCACTATCACTGACTGAAAACTGACCGAGGTCACACCGCTGCCCCCTCAGCACTTCTGATGTTCCTTCTTGAAGGTCGAAGGTATCATCCACCCAGCAGACACAGCTGAGCTAGCCTGGTCCATAGAGTCTGTACAGAAGCTCCACCACAGAGGAGTCCAGCCAGCTGTGGACTCAGTTCATACATGCAAACGTTCGTCACTACTTTATTTGGTGATTTGAAGAGAAAGCTGGACAGTTTTCAGTAGGTCCAGTGACTCTATTCACATAAGTTATATTAACCTCTCTGTTTGTTTTTTTTGAACAATCTAAGCAAAAAACTAAAACATGTTTGTTTTTTAAATAAATTCCAGTCTGCATCTTTTTGCTCTGCCTATCCTCAGCTTCACTTCACAGCTGCAATAAGGATCACATGAAGGGCTACCTTCCTGGAACCTATGAATAGGACACATACTGCTGACTGTAAAACCCTCACAAAGGTTCAGGCCTCTGATTGGCTGATGCTCGAGGTTAGATCTCAGAAAGCCCAGTGAACAGAGTCTGCAGAGTTAAAAGTAACAAACCTTTGCTTGGACCTTCAAGTGGCCACATAGTTCTGTAGTAAGCTGCTGGAAACCCACTGAGTGCTGATCTGCTCGTTATCTGCTCAGCACAGCCACCCTGTGTCCATCCTGGCAGAGCAGGTCAACTGGAAGGTTGGTGGTTCCATCCCCGTCTGCTCCAGTCTGCATGCCAAATACCCTTGGGCAAGGGACTAACCCCACGTTGCGCCCCGATGCATCCGTCTGTGTCAGAGAGAAAGCACTTACATGGAAAGAGCACAGAAGAAAGTGCTTGTTTGTGTGAACGAAGCAAGTTTAGGAAAGCGCTCTAGAAGGTGCGAGTTTGACGGCCGCTCTGTTGAACTTGATGCAGCCGACGTGTTTCTGTAACTTTTGGACTCGACTGTGTTTCAGCGTAAACAGCCGCAGCACAGCGTTTCCTGTTCTTTCCTGTCAGATTGCTGCAGTTTTGTCAGGTTTAGTTTGACAGTTGACCAAACATTTGAGCAGCTCTGACCTGTGAGCAGAGCAGAGGAGCGTCAGATCAACCAGTGAGCAGCCTGTGCCGAGGTTAAATGAACTGGTTCATTGTTTTGAACGTGGCTGTCATTAGGTCACCATAGCAACCTGAACACAACAGAGTCGGGGCAGGTTATGTTCAGTTTAAAGTCAACGGCGAGTAAAATGAACTTTGATCAGCCCACACATGATGTAATGTCCACATCCTTCAGACTCGGCTGGACGATGTCAGACATAAATGTCGAGATTTTAAAATGTATCTGCGTTTGAACGTGCTGGAGTATTTTCAGAATGAACATATTCCTACTGGGAGCACACTAAATAAAAATAATAATTCACAAGGTTTTTACAACATTGCCTTCTTTGTACTTTTCTCTGTCGCATGTTCCTCTGACAGTGTTTCTGACTGGAGCACACGCTTGTGCAGGTGTTTCCTGTTGAAAGCCTGAGTTGTCCACCGTGGTCTGCGCTCTAACCTGGGTTGTAACCAGCAAACCTGGCTATGCAGAGCTGTCAAAACTAACTGACAGCTACAGAGCTGTGTTGTTGGACTGTGGGTTGGTGTCTTGCTGAAATCACCTGAAGAAGATGACAGCACTGCAGCACATGTTGCTCCAAAACCTTCATTCAGGATTAATGGTGCCTTTATAAGTCTTGCATGCACAATGCACCAGAGGATACACTGTCTGTGATTTCAAACTTTGGTTGCACCAACACACAGCTAGGAAGATTTTCCAGAGCCCGTTTATTAGATGGTTTTCAGCTTTTTCCTTTAAATACCGATTAATCTGCATGTTCTGACTCTGGTGGCCTTGCACCAGAGTCTTTGCAGTTTGATGAATCTTCTTCATTTCTTGTGCTATTTGGCAACAAGTGTGAATTGAATTATCAGAGGAGGCTGGATGGATGGATGCATAAACACGTGTTTACTGTTTCTCTCCAGGGTTTCAGGCACTTTGTCCCTGTAATAACAGCAAAAATCAAAGTTCTGTGATGAGTCGCTGCAGCAGATCAGACATCTGTTAAATATTACACACGTATTCTGCTGTAAGCTCCGCCATCATGTTCAAAAACATAACGTACGATGAGAGGCTGGCATACGTTTGTATGATTTCATAATGTGTGTGTGTCTGACATGTGCGCCCTGTGAGATTGAATTATTATCACATATGTGCTAAAATATTGTAAGCTGGTGTATTTGTCTAGCTATGTTTGTAGCTTATCCATTTCAGTGAAGGCTTCAATGCAGATAACCGGAGCGAGCTGACGAGACCATCACAGTTTAACATTATGATCACACATGTTCACCTTTGATGGCTCCTTTTATTTAATCGTGGGAATATTTGCACTCGTCTGACTGATGTTGGTTGGAAACATTCAGCCTGGATAAAATTGGACCCCCCACTTTACAGCTCTTACTGTGAGAAATGTTTTTATGATGCATCTGCTGAGACTGACGAGGACAAAATGATATATTTTTGGAAACCGTTTGAAACCACTGACATGGCTCAGGCATGTGTCTGCAGCCAGCGATTAACACAAATAGGAATATTGTAATGACCTAGTTTAACCAATAGATGGCAGTCCCTCTCCAGACATGCAGCGCTGCAGTGAAACCAACATATTCATGTGGAAGTCCTGTTTGACACACAGGTAGGCGGTAGAGCAGATCAGACGGTACTCTCCACAAAGCACACGTCGTCATTCTCACTTCAGTCATTCGCTTGTTTCCTGTTCTTTCTGATTTTCCATGTAAATGTGATAAGAGTGTTTTGTTAGAAGTTATGGGAACCTGTAACATTACTGTGGTTTGTATGGAGAAAACTGAGCTGAACATTTGAACAGTAGGCCCATTGGAGTAAAATAAAAACAGTAAGCACATTGAAAAAGAGAAAAGGTTTTAATGTTTTTGTGGTCCAGTTAATTTTAATACACTGGGATTGCTCTTTATCTACAGAGAAACTGACCATTAAATAGGACTTTACAGCCATCTGCTGAACCCTGTGTAGGTCCAGCTCCTTCCTTCCAAAACGACTGCGACCCCTGCGTTTGGATGATTGGGTTGGGAACTGTTTGCTGGAATATTGTCGTTGTTGTCCTGCTGTGAAGCCAGGTGGGACTCCCTGGGTGAGTGGTACATCCTGCACCTAGTGTTTTAATGTTGGGAGTGTTCAGGGAGCCTGGTTTAATTTACATTCAGTAACACACTGAGATAAGATTTAATGGTTTCTGATGCAATAGGGAAAAAAACCATTATTTTTGCCCATTTGTCAACAGATTATCCACACACAGCTGTGTGTGACCTTTTAACCTGTAATAAATCATTTGAAACTTGTTGCAACGGTCTCTTCCAGGATCACACTATCTCCATTAACAGTGCTCATTAAATAGTTTGACGATGATGATGATGATGAAACATACAGTTTGGGATGTTTTGTTCCAACATGTTAGATCAGATTTCTGCAGAACACCAAATATGAGAAGATCGTTGGAAGCACAGTGTCCTTCAGTCTACTGCCAGGGACCACTGATCCTGCTACAGGACAGACTTTATGCTGTTTGTAAATAGAAATGTCACCATATCAGATACAAACTGTTAGAGAGAGACAGGTGTTCTGGTCCAAATCTGACGTTATTGTTTGAACTTGGAGATTAAAGTGTAATAAGTGCGTTTAGACAGTGAAGCAGGTTTTTGCATCACGTTGACGTGTATCGGTCCACTGAGTGTCTTTGCAGCCGTGTGTGATGATAACACATGATAACAGACTATGTGAACAGTGTGTAGATCCTGTGTGGTGCCAGTCACCAGGATTGTCCACATCTGTCTCCTCTCCATCATTTATGATTTAGAGTTAAACAAATATTTACCTTGTTGTCAGTCATGTGTCAGAAATATTCATCTGTGTTATTTCTTCTGCCTGTGAACTTGGTACAAAAAGATTTGACATCAGTTTTATTTGTTGGTGGTGATTTTGGAGATCATTTTCAAAATGCAGACATGAAATGTTTCTAATACTGGTTTGTACATGAGGAGGTTTCAGCCTCTTCAGGAACAGTAGTTCTGTTTGTTCATTCATGTATTTGCAGTCTTGTGTTTGTTATTTATGTTTGTTTGCAGCTTGATTTTTACCTCTGAACAATGTTCTGATTTTTATTTTGTCACGGTTTGTGTACCGAGTCTGCTTTTTGAGCTCTTCAGTTGAAATATGAGTACTCTGGTTTGAATACCTGTGTTTGTGCTGTTGCACTGAAAATTGAAACAGATTACAGTAGCTCCAGTGTCACATCTATGGAGACCAAATGAAGGGCAACAGAAAAGGTTATTTACACTATCAGACACTGCTGCGTCTAAATAGTAAAATCATAATAGTCATAATAGTAAAAGGGTTCACTGTGCATTAATCAGTTAATATTTAATGCAAACACAGAGGTGCATGAAAACTGTCTTTTAAAAGGATCTTCAGATTATTTTCAAAGGGTTCTCAAGACACGTTTCAGTCTCTTCCTCCTGTCTGTACCTGCGCTGTAAGATCAGTTCAAGCTCACAGAGGCTTCGTTAGTTTATCGTGTGTTGGTTTTTTGGGCTGTCCAGTCCGACCCTACCCAAACCCTGAACACGGAGACGTTTGGTTATGCAGTGAGCACCACTCCTCTGCCTCAGCAAAGAAACACTGACTGTATGAAGCGTAAATGAATGTAGTTAGAAGGCTGTCCCTCTCTAATAACAGAAAACGATGTAAAAGATGGCGCAGCCTCCGTGGGAAGCAGAGCGGTTTGCCGTCGCTACCTTAAGCTTTCTGAAATCAAATGTATGAAAGCACAGACTCACATTTACCAGCTAACAGCTTGTGATAAGTGTTAGCCACATTAGCATACTTTTTATTTTCCTTTCTGACAGAGCTTTGAATTTTTCAGCTCATGAGCTCATCAGAGAAGATCAGTGATCTTTACAACCATACGCCTGTTTGCAACAGTGGAGTCTCCCCCTGCTGGCCATCATGAAGAATGCAGGTTTAGGCTAATTGCATTCTTTACTTAGTCACACCCGGAAGCTTTGTCCATCTATGCACTGTAGAAACTAAACCCATACTGTGGGTTGTAGTGCAAAAGTTACATGGGTGTGTGCGTGACACATGAATGTTGTGTTAGCATACATGAGGATTATTGTTGTTTTCGCCTTAAATGAAATGAAAATCAGTGAATATATCAAACATTTGCTTTTTGTGGGGATCATTGTTATTTATACATCCAACATCAAGTGAACGGTCAAAGAAACAACAAACTGTTATGATGGTGTCTTCAAAGTAAGGATCATTCATATACAATACAGTAGTTTTTAGAATGATGTGTTGTAGTTAATGTTTTTAGCTAATATAGTAAGAAACCATTTGCCAGGATTACGTCATTATTACTCAGTTTATTCTTGATTGTGTTCTCATCTGGATCAAAATCACAGTTACAGACAAACCAACTGAAATGGTTTCGTATTCGATACGTCACAGCATTTTATTTTCTTCTCATGCTCTTTAGCACATTGTCACAGCCTCACGCGAGCCTCAAGCTGCCGCTCTGGTTTCCTCAATTTGCTCGATACATTTTTGATTTAATTGTTCACAGAGTGACTGCGTGGGGTCTAAAATCCGAGGGAACCCCAAACCTGACTCGTCCGTCCTTGATCTGTTTAATCTGTGGTTTTGGTGAGCAGTGAACCTTATTCTCCAATGATGGTGTGTATTTTTGCCCTAAACTTTTGTCCTATCTGAGAGCAGTTTGTTCTTCTTTGTGTTGCTCTTCCATCGGCACCATTCTGTTTTTCTTACAGGGAACTTAAATAATTCAGTGAGGTACAGAGACTGCTGCAGATTTGCTGTGACCGCCTCTTTCAGGACTGCAGATTGTGCTCTTGGTGCGACCTTTGAAGAACAGATAAACACTATAGACGGGGTGACGTTGAACCCTAAATCCTTAAGTGGACACAAGGTTATGTAGAGCAAAACTGGAGGTTTATGTGCGTCTATCACAGTGTAGAAAAAGAAAGAAAGGTAAGAGTGAGATGTGAGCAGATTTCCTTAAAATAAAGTTCTTATAAAGGAGCCATCGTCTCCACTGTTTGATAGAAACACAACAAATTGGCGAGTGAAGGATGAGCACCTCAGTACCGAGCCTGCCACCTGTCCTGAAATCGTGACCCAGTCTGCAACAATGCTCAGGTACATTGTATGTGTCAGAATATCATCCTCATGGACAGAACCCAAGGTTTCCCAGTAGCAAAACTGGCACTGCCTCTGCCGGCTTGCCTTTTTCCCATAGGGCATCCTGGTGCCTGGTATTCCCCAGGGAAGTCATGCACACGCACCCTGCCAGATCATTCATCAGACCAGGACACTTCCCATTGTTCCATGGTCTAGTTCTGATGCTCACGTGCCCATTATGGGTTGCTTTAGGCAACAGACAGGGGTCAGCACGGGCTGGTCTGCAGCTATGCAGCCATTATACACAACAAACTGGGATGCACTGTGTATTTTAACATCTTTCTATCAAACCCAGCATGAACTTTTTTGACAGTTTCATTGGATCAGACCACACGGCCCGGCCTTCACTCCCCACCTACATCCGTGTGCTTTGTAATTAACATTCGCTATAATATTAAGAAGTGAGCATTATGTCTGTCCCATGTTTTACTGAGCAGCCAACCAGCAAGATGTGAGTACTTCCAGTATAATGACTGGCTGAGCATGTGATGATGTTGGAACTTTGCTGGAACTGCAGAGAAATTTAGAATCAGAAACAAAATATTGTTTAGATGTTGTAAACTGTACTGATTAAGGTTTTTAAGCACTGTGTACACGTGTTCCACACCATTCAAATAATAAGGAATAAAAAAAATCAACAAATGTTAAATCCATGTGCTCTCTGCCAATTCTCCATTAACAGCTTCCCCAGGCATGCATGGTCTCCGTTATCACAAGAATATAATTTCTCTGTAATGTTCTGAAGGTCTGCAAATCAGGACAAAATACACCAAAACTATCGGCATGGAGAGATTCTACTAAAAATTATGTTATAAAAACCAAGCTGTTAACAGATTAATTATAAAAGATATGAAAAGTCATACACTCTTCCTGTTGAGATAGGGTGTTGCAGCTTAATTTGGGATAGTTGGAAATGTTAGCATGAAGCACCCGTTGCAGCTTGATCAAGCTACACAGATATAGTTAGCTTCACTTTCCCGTCTGTTTCTATTTTTCTTTGTATGTTTGGATTTTTTTCCTCCGTCAAGAAGGTTTTCATTGTTTACCTGCATCTTTGTCTTTTAGCAAGGTTATGTTAAAGCTACCAGGCCACACTTGTTACTCAAAATATGTTGTGGTGCTGTTTTATTATATATGATGAGGATAATGACTGAAAACCAGGATATTTGCTTTGATGCAGAGCTGCATATCTGTGAAATGCGAGCCACTGCGTTGTGTGTTTGTTTTTAGTTTCATGGTAGCTTCACACTTTTCCACTGAACCATTTAACGTCATCTAATAATCATTTATTACAGGATGCTGTTTAAATTCTTTTTGTTGTGTAGATTTAGCTTTACATTTACTTTATTGTATTTTATTTTTTAGTTCATTTGAGTTTGTTGTCATATTATGTGTGACCATAACTTAAAAAGTTATTGTCATAGTTATAGTACGTTATTGACACACATGGTTTCATTTTAAGATGTCACATCATTCTAAATACCAGGCTATCATGTTACATTGTATCATGTACCTTACATTAATGAACAATAAACGTAAACAATATCAAAGCTAGTTTGTTTGGAGCATCAAATGCAGATTAAAATGACAGTGTGCCGTTTCTTTTATAAAATAAAAAATAAGTGAAATCTTTTTTTTATTTATTTTTATTTATTTATGCATTTGTTTTTATTTTGTTATTGTAACAACACCATGCATGAAATGATATCTGGATCCAGAGGAACATCTGGATCAGGATTAGTTTATGTTTTCGTAAGAGTATCAACTCATTGTCTCACAGTTTGTTATTTTAGTTTGAGATTTTAACGTATTTGTCATGTCAAGTTTGGTCATGGGTGAATGTAGCACACACTGTGTTTGATTTGAATAAAATTCACTTCATAACCGTAGTTTTTCCCAATGTGATTTACATTGTAAGATGAATACTGCAACCCTTAATTATATAAGACTGTTGATAAATGAATACTGTAGAATACTAGAGAAAAATGATCAGATGATCCCCGTGGCAACAGTGAGAGGGAAGAACTTCCTGCTAACAAGAAGAGACCTCCACCTGATCGAGGCGTAAGAGTAGAGAAGTTAATCTACAAGATAGAAAACAGAAGAGCACAACGAAGGCTCAGAGTCACCTGATCACAACGCACACCTAAAACGCACAGACACACATACGAGACCCGCCCAAAACACCAATGGCACGCCCCCCCAAGATACCCCCCCCCCATCTGCTTACAAGGCACGCTCACAAGATAAACAGACACACAGCCATAAAAGACCCGCCCACAAATCACACACAGCTGCACAAGAGCCTCTATCTATCCATCCATCCATCCATCCATCTATTCCACTAAAAACCACAAGGTTTGAAGTTTGACTTTAATTTTCACATTTAGATGGTTTTGTTAGTGAACTGATCGTACACTAAGTACAGTAGTCTGTGTCAGTGCGAGCTCAGCACTTCCTCTATACTGTCTTGATAACATGTGCACACATTTCTACATTCAAACATTTCCATATAGCTGGTAAGGATTTGGTTTGTGTGCCACACACAAAAATAGCACAAACAGGCATTTTTCATGTTTTTATTGTTTCTTTTGCCAAATATAAGCAAACAAGCAGCAAAAACAAAGATATGGATTGGATTGGATTGGCATGCATATCTCAGTGTAGACATTACTTATAGTCACATGTCAATTTTACAGAAAGACAAAAAAAAAAAAGAAAACAGCATTTTTACTACAGCTATTATCGTGACAGTCTGGCACATCAATTTTTTTTCACACAGCTCATAAAGGATTCTCCAACTTTCTGAATTTTTGTTTGTTTTTCTGTTTTTACGTATCATATATTATCTGTTCTCATTTCTTCACTACATAACGTTTGATCTGTGAAGTGGTTTTTGAAATTAACAAAACATTGCTGTTAGAGTTTGGGCATTTCAAAGACAGTAATGTAGGTTGAGTGATGTTAGCTGTAAGTCTAACGAGTCTTACATCTCATAGTTTGGTGTTCTCTTAGCCTCTGTGCTTTTGTCAGGAGCTACATATGTTTGCACTAATTGTTATGGTATATTAATTAGGGCTGTGTATTCACGGCCTAAATATGAGCCAAAACAAATGCTGATTTCGGTCCTCTGCTAGGATTTCAGTTTTTCATACATTTAGACTGTAATGTGCAGAGGATGTAAACAGATTATGAAATTGTGATCTGAGGCTCTTTGCCATCATTCCATTGGCTGTTTCTAAGGGTTTAAGTTTATGTTAAATGCTTTATAAGAAACTTCCCAGAAAAATACATTTTTATATTTGCATCACATTTATGATCCAGTTCTTCAACATGACACCAGGGTTAGTATGATATAAATCCTGAAGCCCAAAGTTTAAATGCAATATCTGATTCTTGTTGGGTGAAGTATTTTGTGACGTAGTTCTTTTAACTTGTTCCTCGTGTCATACTAAATTTTACTTGTATGACAAACTGGTTTGAAGTTTGCTTTTGCAGTTACATGTATGAGACATAAAAACATAGAAAGAGGTAGTTTTAGACCATATGTTTCCATATGTGCCCAATATTTACATTTGTTCTTACAATAAAACAGAATGGACCTTAGTCGATAGAGCAACAATGTACAATAGTAAGGTGAGAAGGATGAAATGCCAACGTTTAATGTGACACGCTGTAGGTGTGATTGCAGTCAAAGTCACACTGATGAAGGGTGACAGTGTTTGTGACAACAGCATAACGATGCAGGACGATGATTCGTTTATCACTCAACACCAAATTAAAAGAAAAGACGGAGCAACAGGAGAGAAACTGTTTTTAAAGTCATTGTCCAGAGTTACACAGGTTCCTGTGAGCTGGGTCTGGATACGGTGTACGTTTGTGCAGTTTATGTATGCAGCCTTGTCCTTAAGCCGTTTAGAGTTCTCCTACTTATATGTATATTTACTACATTGAGCTAAACATAATTTACATTTGTTAGAGGGAAATCCTTTCACTGCAGTACATTTTTACAGTGTAAACCTTTATTTGTGTTCTAAGGATCAAAATAAAGTCGCTACATTTTGTTTCTTTGGTGTTTGATCCAATATAAGAGAGATTACCTGGTTACATCTTTGTGTTGTGTTTTACTTTTGCAGTAACTTTTCATTGTACATCCTGTGAATGGACTTATTAAACCATTCACATGAAATAACTCCAAATTATAGAGAAGAAAAATACAGAACTATGTGGTGAACATGGCCAAATGTACTCATCTCAGACGTAACCTTACACATTTGAAAATGAGAAAACATCCTGCCTCCTGATGTCAGTATATCAGAGTCAGTGACACTGGTTCTCCTCAGAGTAGAAAAATAAAGAGAACTTGTTCAGCGTTAAATGTTTGGAACTGTTACAGGAGACTGTGTTACATTTCAGAAAAATAAGAATTCATGTCACATAAAAAAAGTCCAGTGCACTGCTGCAAGCTTGCTTCTTGATGGTGCATACGTATTCACAACCATAGGACTATTCTGCCTGGCACTTATGTCTTGCCCAGTCTGGTCTGATTGTGGCATTCACCTTGTACTTGGCTGTCTGCAGGACCACTCCAAACTTTCCCTCCAGACTGGGCAGACTGTGGCCTGGTGGGACAGACAGAGTGAAGCGCTGCAGGATCCAGGACAGGAAGAGAAAGAGCTCCATCTTGGCCAAGGCCTCACCTAAACATACTCTCAGCCCAGCACCAAAGGGCAGGTAGCTGGGTGATGGGATTGTCAGTCCTGTGCCTTCACTTTTCAAGAACCGGCCTGCAGAGCAATGACAACAGGTTTAATTTCACCAGCTGTGATGGTCACAGAAGCTAAACTAAAAGAACTCTCAGATCCATCCTGTATAGATATTTTGGTTCAGAATTTCATGTATTTGTCTTGATCTTAAAACAGTGGCGGCTAATCAAACAGGAGCAAGATTCCGGATATCCCCATAAGGTGCGGTTTTCCTGGTGAGACACTGACTTGCTGCTATTAGAGCTCATTCTCTTTGGACTTTCAGATTCCTTGGAGAATTTGAAAGTCCAAAAACGATCAAAAACATGTAAGGATTGTATTGTAGCGTCTTTACCGTCACTGCTGTTGAGTATTAATTTAAGTGGCCAAACTGCCAACAGCCATAACAATGATAGAGCCAGAGACAGCGTATGCCTTTCTATCACCATTAATCAATCTTGACTGAGGGAAAAAACCAAACAGACTATTGACTCAGAGAATAAAATCAGTTTCCATAACTGGATATTAAACTCTGGACAGATGTTTGCTCTTACCAGGGTCAAACCGCTCTGGGTTCTTCCACTCCTTCTCATCATGGTGCAGAGCCCACAGGTTGATAATGACTCGAGTTCCTTTTCTCACTGTGAAATCTCCAATGCTACAGAAACAAGAGCTCACAGTTTACTCAAGGGATTGAAAATGGTATTTGTGCATTAGATAAATGTGTTTTTAGGACTTCATTCACAAACAGAATATTCCAGATCGGTCCTATTTGTCAGTACAGAGCAGTAAGCTTCATGTCCTAATAAACAGCCTGGTCACTTTTCACAGTATTGTGTCATTTTAATAGACTGACGCAGTCAGCAGTTACCTTTGCTGTGTGTGAACATGGCTTTATTAAATGGGTGTATTGTTCGTGAAGGTGAAAGACAGTTGAACTCAGTGAGCATCGCTGTACCTGGTGTCACAGAGAGCCACATGGGGGATGAGTAGTGGTGCCACGGGGCGAATCCGCAATACTTCCCTAATGGTGGCCTCCAGATAAGGCAGACTGCCTCTGTCGGTGAGTTTAGGAGAGCGGCTGTCACCCACCGTCCTGTCCAGCTCATCCTGGATACGTCTTTGCACCTAAACATGCACCAGTAGTGTCATTGTGCATCAGAGATGCTCTTTAAGATCTTCACAAACTCAGGATTCACACATTTTTCTCTGTTGCATTTAATTGGAATCAATAAAAATATTATTCCCAATGGCTGCTGGGGAGTGGACACTGCAGGTTGTACATTAAGGGGAATAAAGGGCATGATATGCTACTACACAAGTTAAGATTGCCATCTCTTATGTGTTGTGAGACTTAGCATGTTTTTATATGTGTAAGTGCTTTCACATTCACGCTCCGGGCAGGTGAGTAACCTGCCCAAGGATATTTGCCATGCAGACACCATGAACACCACCAACACTCTGATTAGCAGATGACCTGACTGCCCTCCAGCTGCAGCCACGTGGCATGTGCATGATTAATTTCCGCTGTGTTTTTCTTGGCAGTTTGACAACAACTGGGTTTATTAATGACTTTGTGTGTGTTGATGATGTTGCATAGGTATAGTTTGTGAAAAGATGCTTAAACTTAAATAACTTAAGGCTGACTAAGCAGTTATGTGTTTTTAATTAGATTCAGAGTTTTAAACATGTTTAGACTACAGTATGAATGTATGACTTGTGTTTCCATCTGCCAATCAGACAGGGAGGACGATAAAGGGTCTTTTAATTGCTCATTTTTGTCAGAAATCTTTTAAACCCACGCAACACACCTCGTGGAAACACTGCTGCTGATCGAGCCTTACCTCTGGGTGATGAATGAGGTACGTTATGGCCCATTTGAGCACAGTGGTAGTGGTTTCCACGCCAGCGCCAAAGATGTCTCCCACTGTCATGAGAATGTGGTCATCACTCAGGCCCACAGACTCTGCACTTATCTCTGATGTGTTGTTGTTCTCCGCACTGCGCTTGGCTCTTAGCAGAGCGTCTATCAAGTCTCTCTGCACGTGATCATTGTAATTCACCTGGGAGGGAGCAACATGTCAGCGTACAGGATACAGTGTACAGAACGCTTTGTATTTATTTAGCAAAGCAATTTAATGTGACCACTGTAGTGAAGTATGTCTCTGTATTATAATATCCACCATCTCACAGCTGCACAGAGTTCCAGGATCACAGCTCTACTACAACATTGTTATTTTTCTGCCTCAAAATGTTGCCAGTGGATTTGTACAAATTAAAGGAATCGAGTATGTGGTATAAGGTACTGGGCACATTACTAAAAGAGCAGTTTGTACTGTATACTACCTTTAAATTTCAAACACTAATGGCCCTGTTGTTAAAGGGTTACCTTGTGTTCATCAAATTTCCTCTGTAGAAGTTTGTCTCTGATGGAAACACAATGTTTTAGGAGACGTAGGTCCGCATTAGGAAAGATCTGTGATAAAGAGACATATCTCTGATTAGTTACACAGAAACAAAAACAGTATGACAGGCATGATACAGTCTCTATAAAGATCACGTTGCAACTGTCAGCTTCTTCCTCATCGTTCAAAATGTGCCGCTAGAGCTCGATGCTAGGGTCATTATAAACATTGCAAATGTTTGTGGATCAGACATTCTTCAGATTCTTTCACCATAAATTCTAAGAAACAACAGAGTGGCAGTAATCCCAAAACACAACGAGGCGTCCTTTGTCTTTCTGTTGATTGCCCACATTTACACTGTGGTCCGATTGTTTCTGCTCCGAGTTCTTGCAGCCTACCTGAAGCCAGGGGAAAATGTCTACCAGGCTGTCTTTAGCCACAGTGTCCACAATGCCCTGGCTGTACTGCAGCATTGTCTCAAACTCTGAGTCGCCTCGGCAGTAGGACGAGTTGAAGCAGAGAGAACAGATAACGTTGGTGACAGCGCGAGTCAGCTCAGGAGCAAGATCCAGGGCCAGTCCCACATCTGCTGCCTCAGACAGCACGGAGCACAGAGACTGGGCCTCTGCACAAACTGGGCAAGACAAAGGATATTACCTTAAATATTCATAATACTTATAAATACTACAGCAGATATTACTGCATCTGGAGCATTTTAATATGTCTACACACACACAGACACACACACACGCACACATACACGCACACACACACACACACAGACACATACACGCACACACATACACACGCACACACACACACACACGCACACACACACACACACACGCACACACATACACACGCACACACACACACACACACAGACACATACACGCACACACGCACACACACACAGACACATACACGCACACACACACACACACACATACACGCACACACACACACACACACACACAGACACATACACGCACACACACACATACACGCACACACACACACGCACACACACACATACACACACACACAGACACACGAACACACACACACACACACATACACACACACACACATACACACACACACACTGTTTCCTACTGTTGCCAAACTTTTGTTGTGAACTGGCTCTATATAAATAAAACTTAGTTGAATTAAAACCTTTATCGTTATTATTTCTCTTTATTATTTGTCATTACACTAGAGTAGAATGCTGAATCACTTTGTAAAAACTGGTACTTTCCACCTGCTCTGGATTGGATTAGATATTTCTCACTCACTTAAATTTATGCTTAAATGCTTTGAAGAGTAAAAAAAGTCCCCCAGTGTGTTCGTTTAAATGAGATTGTTTGCTTGTTGTGATTTATTGCTGCTGATCTGCTTGCATATGCAGCCTCACATGAGAGAGAGTGGTATGATACTAGAGGAGTGAACCGTACTCACTGGTCTTCTCAATAGAGGCAGAACCTTCTCCAAACATGCACAGGGCTCCATGGACTATCTTCCTGTGGAACTTCCACGTAGCACTGTAGTCTCCAAATGCAATGTCCTTCCCATCTCTAGTCAGAATATCTGTGGTTACCTTTATCACAAACACAACATGAATGGAAACCAATCCAAAAAACAACCAAACAGAACAGGACATTTAAGAAGGAGTTATACCCACAGTTCTAGGTCTTCCTGCAAACGTCTTTCCCTTCTTGAGCAAGACTTCTTTGGCGTGCACATGCTGGTTGATGACAATCACACTGTGGGAGCCCATCATCAGCGAGTATGTATGTCCGTATTTTACCTGCAGTTCTTTGAAAAGCACATGCGGTGGTAATTCACTCCGCAGGCTCAGCAGGCTGCCAATCAGTGGTAGTGCAGGGAGGTGTGGCGGCTCCCCAGAACCATGTGCAGACATCCTGAACTTGAACTGCAGTGCTAACAAAGTGAGGCCCACCGCCATGAACACGCACAGACACAAAAACCAAGCCATATCAGTGACAGAGGGGTTTGGTTCAACAGAGCCGAAACATCCCAGGAAATATCTGTTCAAGGTCTCCCAACCACTGCGGAGCGCTGCTTTTATGTAGCAACTTCAAGGCCAAGTCCTTGAATCTTTTGGACTGTGACAACTCAAACAAGATAAGATGACACTCAGTCTTTGTAGAACGACACAAGATACTGTAAAAGTGTAGAATAGAATAGAATAGAATAGAATAGAATAGAATAGCCATTTATTGACTTTGTACATGTACAAAGAAATTATGGGTGCTCCACACCAACTGTGCAGAATTGAAAAAGTAAAATAAATAAATAGCAAACAAAGGAAATATATAGAAAACAAGACAAAGGCACACACTGGAAGCAGTGTGAAAGGACTTAGTTACGTAGTAGAGTGAGTATTACTTCAGTTTAATGAGCGAGTACACACATGTAAAAGCGTGTATAACTGTGCAGTGTCATAAAGAAGATCCAGTTAGCTAATTACAGGCATATGGTATTTTTGCACGAGAATTCATTTATGGGAACTTCGCAGGAAAACGCTGAATGCACGAAGTTAATTTGTGGTGGAGTATTTGTTGCTTTGTAGCATTCCTAGTTTGATTTGCAGTAAATTGGATGTATATGATGTGACCACAGTTTTCTGGTGTCAAAGTCTTATTTTTGCACACAGCCAGACTGTGCGTCTGTAACGAATCTACTATCTAATCTACTGAACGCGTTGCTGTGTAGCGTGTCCTTTCCCGCGCACCATCGCTAGCCAAAATAGAAAAATGGCTTCAGCTGATTCCCAGCCGCGGTTCGGCCAGTCTGTCAAAGGCTTGTTATCCGATAAAGTGGGCTCCTGCAGCGGGGATGTTATCGCGTTGACACGTCAAGTGCTAAAAGGATCCCGCAGTCAGGAGGTAAAGCCACACAAGTGATTTTAACTCAAGTTCTATTGATTTTTAGCGTCTGCTTTGAGCACTAGCTTATGGAAAGCCCATTGTTAGCTAATGCACATATAAACGGAAACACTACAGGAACGGACGTATATGGTGTAACTAGCTCAGTGCTATGCTGGAAGGATTCAGCCTGTTATGTTCAGTATTTGACAAAGAGAATAAAATCCACCAAAAGACGAGTGCTGCTATAATATATGCGTTATTGTAGCTTATCATTGTTTATTAATCAAACAGAAAACGAGTGGACAGCTGTTCTGACAGCTGGAGCTTGTCTTATGGCTCCAGATGTTTCAGATGTGAACTGCTGACATTTGTTTACACACAAATGTTGTTCTGGCAAATTCCTCACTTCATTTAAACGCATGTATGTGTATTGTACTGAAAATCCTGCTGATTAAAAATGGAACATATGTAGTAAGTTGAGGATTATTAGATTTAACATTTAAAGCAGGAAGCAGCGGATGTTGCTGGGATGACGAACATAGCACTGTGACATTAACATGAATCAGCAGATCTGTCTCCCTCATTTGGGTAATAAAATAGAATACATTTGCCCTTTATTGACATTTTGTTGGTGCACATGTACACCAACTGTGCCAGAATAAAATATAATTAATATAAATAGCAAAAAGGAGAAACATATACAAAAACAAGAGAAAGGAACATATGGGAGAACATGTTGCAAAGTGCTTGGAAACAGTACAAAGAAAAGAGTCTGAATGGAGTCTGTGTGTGAGTGATGAAGGCTACACAGACTGTGGCTCAGATTGGTGGGGTGTGGGGGTGTAGTGTTTGCTAACAGTCCAAATGGCTCGAGGGAAGACGTTTGGGGCAATCCTGATGTTTCAGGCAGTGACCCTCTGTGCAGCAGAGACCCCTGCAATAACTGAAGCTGCAGTGCATGCTTCACTCGGTCTTCTTTATGAACACAACACATACAGTCTTCTGTTGCTGTTAGTTTGCAGCTTTGTAGCAGTTTTGAGCTGCAGAGACCAGGGTTTTAATAGTTTTGCAATTTTCATTAGTTTTTATTTTTATTTCGTTTTGACTTCAGATTTTCAATTTTATATTAGTTTTAATTAGTTTTTACCAATTGTTTGCTAGTCTAGTTTAGTTTTTATTTTTTGGAAAATCCTTAGTTTCAGTTTAGTTTTGATTAGTTTCAGTTATAGTTTTAGTTGTGTTTGCAATAAAGTGTAACAAAATCCCAGTTTCATCATATCAGTCATTCTCTTCTGCTTATCCTTGGGTATGTTGCTATTCCAGCTACCATACCCTGCACCCTGGACAGGTCGCCTGTCTGTCGCAGGACTAACAAGCAGAGACAGACAACTCACATTCCCACCTATGGGTTCTTTAAATAAATAAATAAAGGCAGACGAACAACCATTGATACCAGGCAACTATAAAATGTATATCTTGGCCCCAATGAGACTATTAACTCTTGCAGCACCGGGTGTTAAGGCAATTGACTCACACAGTTATGTAGATATCCCAGTCCTGTTGTCTCGGGATGCATCACGCTGCCTTGCCTGGTGTTAGCTTCTGTTTCTGGGGATGAGGGTTGAGTGTGCTCCCTTACCTTCTCCAGGTAAGCTAGGTTAGCCTTCTTGTGTGAGCTTTTCAAGTGCACTTTAAGGTTTGTGGGATTTTTTTTCCTTTTAGAAATGTCCCTCATAATTTGTCTCGTTCCACTACAAGACACTTGCTTTATCCAAAACACAGTCATATTCAAAGTAATCCCAAATTGGAAGCTGGTGCTTTCTCCAGACTTTTCCTGACATGATTCTGCGCGTGGACGGAGCAGCAACACAGACGACTCGACTAACGTACTGCCACCTGCTGGCATAATGAGACACAGCAAGAAAAAAACCTGGAAACTAAACTTCATTTTCACCCTTGACTATTGTATGACACGCACACATCAACGAAAACTAAACACATTTTTGTAATAAATTCAGTTAATTTTAGTTAGTTTTGTGAACACTCATTACAGTTTTAGTTAGTTTTCCTTTTTTTGTTTTTATTTTTATTTCTGTTATCCTGTATGAACTCAGTGTTGTCAGTTATAAATGTTCATAAATGTGATGCGTCTGTTACTAGAAACATCAGTTAATGAAAGAACATAAACCTGATGACTCATGTGAAAGCACCGTGTGAATGTAGTGTTTACACCTCACACACGTCTTTGGACTGTGGGGAGAAATCCACTGACTCTAGTGGCAGGTCTGTATGTGCAAGCTGCCACAGTGTAGTTATCTCAGTAACTCCTCCAGGTACTTGGGCAGGTTTATTTTAAAGCAGCTTCATGATAATAGTAGGAAATCAGGTTTGTGATATTCATTGAACACACGGACGTGTGAATCTCGTTTCGTTGGGAAGTTTTTCAACAAAGCTTCCTAACAGATTTGTTTTTGAAAGTCAGAAAAGTGAATATCTCTTGGGAAACCAGGCCTCTGTTAAAAATGTGTAGGTCATGATTGTTAGTGTTGGTCTGCACAGCTGACGTCGGGTTTTGTTTTGTTTTGTTTTTTTAACCAAATCTTTCATATCGCCATATTAAACAAACATGGACTCTTCTGGTCCAACACTAGCACGATCCCGTGGGTCAGACAACTCCATACTATAGTGTTTGCCTGATCCCCAGTTTGATCCCAGGAGGAGATACAAATCCCAGAATACAATGTAATGTGGAATAAACAGACTTTTGCCCTAGTGAAAGAAACCCTGCTGTCCTTTTCCTAAGGAGTTTTCCTGTTTTTAGGATTTTCTGTGGGAGGCCACTTTTCCACGTTTGTCGGGAGCTTTAGCAAAGCTCAGCTGTCACGGGGCAACAGGCTGTATACCCTGGACGTGCTGCCCATCTGTCGCAGGGTCAATGAGTGGTTAAGGTTTTTCAACTGCAGACGGCTGTCCTGATATTTCTGTGACAAAATAAACTGTTGTCAGATGTTACTATGGTGATAAAGGTTTGTTTATTCAGTTGAAGAACTGATTAAATAATCGTAACGATTGTGTTGCTGCGGACGTCTCTTTCAGCTTCTCGGTCAAGCAGCAAGAAGCATGGTGATTCAGGAGGATGCTATCCTGCACTCTGAGGATGTAAGTACTGATCTGATAGGTCAGAGGAAATCTCTCTAATCACATGAAATGTTCTTCATTATTGGAGAAAGAAAATCCTCAAAAACAATTTTACACTTAGTGTTCGCTGAGTGAGTTGTTTCCATCTTTGCAAAGGTGCCGTCAAAAACTGTGTGTTTGTGTGTGTGTGTGCTCTTGTTCTCTCTCGTCATCTCTTCCAGAGCCTGAGAAAAATGTCCATTATCACCACACATTTGCAATACCAGTAAGTAGCACTCGTCTGTTTAATGAATGTTTAATGTAACGTATGAAACTTGTTGGCTTTTGCTCAAACTGGTTGCTGTAAAGTCTCTCTGTCTCTGTCTCTCTGTGACTAAGGCAGGAGGCCATTCAGAAGAAGTAAGTGTGACCACAGCACTGTTTATGCTTTAGAGGAAACAGCTGGAGCATTTCTCAGTAGTAAGCGGTGTTCTGTTCCTCTGTCCTCCAGTGTGGAGCACTCGAAAAACCTGCAGGACCAGCTGAGACACCTGTTGAAGTAACGGAGAGGCTTGATGCTGAGCTGGAAAGGACATGTCTTCTGGGGACTGCTGTGTTTAAACTGTCTGCAGACAGCATCACAGTGCACTGTTGGACTTTTAGTTCAAATGAAATAACATTTGAAGGGAGGTGCGTCTCTGCATCAGTGAAACACTGTGGGATACTTTTTGACCAACATAAAATGTTGTGTTCATTAAAGTTACTGTCACCCTGGCTTCACATCCTGTGAGTCACATCAAACAGCACACATGTTTCTGTCATACTGGACTATATGTACATCTGTGGGAGGAGTGTATGACAATAACATCAAGGTAAAAAAATCAAAGACCTTAATAAAAGTGAAAGTACTAAATAACTTAGTCCATTGTTTTACATTAAGGAGAAACATGACACTGAGCGTGCTCCTGTGACTGGCCAGCACGTCACGGAGTGGGTGGGAGATACTTTTCCGCAATCTCTTAATCTTGGACAACATCCACCTATTCAACACCACCTTTAGAGAGTCCGGCTCCACACCCACAGCATTACCTGCTTTGTGGATTAGTGTATTGAGTCTGCTGGCATCTGCGACCCTCAGCCTGCTGCTCCAGCATGTCACAGCATCGAGGATGCACTGGCCACAACAGAGCGTTGCCCTACACATGTTAAAGGACCTCAGCTGGTCCACAGTCATTTCCTTTGTCTTTATCGGGTTGAGCTGCAGATGATTCTGCTTACACCACAGAATGCAGTGCTATTACAAAATCTGTCAGCTAATAAAGAAAAATAGAATAAAAAGCTGAAGTGAAGCCAATTTATATGAAAAAGCCAAGTCGTTCTCATTGGGACCTGCAGTAACCTGCAGCCTTAGCACTTTTCTGCCTGTTCTTGAACAGGAAGGGATATTTGTGACCACATTTTACATTTGATAGAATGTTAAACTAGTAAAGTTTAAAACGTAGTGTTTTATCCACATACCAGGCTATAGTCTGGCAACCTCTAGGGAACAAAAATGAAATTATAGGCATTATTAAAAACAATCCTCAGATTTGAGGGATGTTTTTCTCTTTTGCTGGCTCTTCATCATCCCTAACTGATGATACGGAGCAAAGGGACAAATTTATCAGCAGCTGAAGGCCAAACAGCTGCTTGGCCCTGACGGTGTTCCTGTAGCCATGCTCCTGAGTTCACACGTGTTCAACAAGACTTCACAATTCGCTACTGATGAGGAGGTGAAATCCAAGGCTAGGCACGTAGCGGGGCCCTGGCCATCAGTACAGTCTGTGTGCAGATTGTTGTAAAACTACAGAAACTTGGCTGTCATGTGATGCTGTGGTCCAGGGTGTAACCGGCCTCTCGCTCTGTGGGAGCTGGGACAGGCTGCAGCATCCTCGCCACTCTGAATAAGCAGAAGAATATAAGACACCAATAATAATAATGACTGATCATTTCAACTGCTGTTACAAAAGAATTTCCATGAAACATCACGTGCTCAAAGTAAGATAAGACTTGCGTCGTATCATTTTATTCAAGTTAAGCATTCAAAGTTCTTCCTTCTACAAGTCTTATTCACCCCAGCTCTCTGTATCTCACACACCCCGGGTGCATCACTATCATCTCGACTTTCTCTTGCTCTAGTACGTTCTGTCAAATGTCTGTAATGAGCTCAGTCCAACAGGATGTGTAATGGCCTGTGGGAACTGTCCCCACGGCATTAATAACTGTTATCAACTAGAGACTACAGCTTCTTCCATATTCTGCAGACCAACAGTTACTGGATCCAGACAATCACAAGGTTGTCTGAGAGTTTCACACACTGTCATAGTTCATATACAGTTCTGTGAAAAATACAGTTTTCACTTTTTCATAGCAACACCTTGATTTTTTTTCAGTCATTATTATTCACTATCAACAACACAGTTCCACCCCCCAATCCAAGCACTTCCCTCCATACACAGACTACACAACTAGCCATCTGTCCATCCATTTTCTTCCGCTTATCCGGGGCAGCCCAAGCAGAGAAGCCCACACCTCCCTCACCAAGGCGTTCCCAGGCCAGCCGAGAGATACAATCTCTCCAGCGTGTCCTGGTTCTGCCCCGGGGCCTCCTACACAGATAGCCATGTATATATAGTGCTGCAGAACTGTGCCCCCCCCCCACCTCCTTTCTTTTCCCATGTCTGCACTGAGTAGGAGATGCTCTGTATCTCATTGTATACATGTATAGTGACAATAAAGGTCACTATCTAAAGATAAGATAAGATAAGATAAGATAAGATGGCCTTTATTAGTCCCACAGGTGGGAAATTTGTTTTGTTACAGCAAAAGTGCAAAGTTATGTAGCAGAAATTAGAAAACACTGGAATGCAATAAAATACAATAAAATAAAATAAAATACTATATACAATAGAATAAAATAGAATAGAATAATATATACAATAGAATAAAATAGAATAGAATAATATATACAATAGAATAAAATAGAAATACAAATACTATATACAACTGAGTAGGAAAATACAAAAACACAACTTCGTCAGAAGAAGAATTGCACGTATAGCAGTCTTATTGCACATGTGTGGGTTTGTGTGTTTGATCAGCTGCAAAAGTCTTTATTGTAGAGTCTGACAGCAGTGGGGAGGAAAGACCTGCGAAATCTCTCCGTCCCACACCGTGGGTGCCGCAGTCTCCCACTGAAGGAGCTGCTCAGTGCTGTCACAGTCTCATGCATGGGGTGGGAGATGTTGTCCAACAGGGATGACAGCTTAGCCACCATTCTCCTGTCACTCACCACCTCCACTGGGTCCAGAGGGCATCCTAGAACAGAGCTGGCCCTTCGGATCAGCCTGTTCAGTCTCTTCCTGTCCCCAGCAGAGATGCTGCCCCCCCAGCAGACCACACCATAAAAGATGGCTGAGGCCACCACAGAGTCATAGAAGGTCTTCAGGAGTGGGCCCTCCACTCCAAACGACCTGAGTCTCCGAAGCAGGTACAGCCTGCTCTGCCCTTTCCTGTAGAGGGCGTCTGAGTTATGAGTCCAGTCCAGTTTGTTGTTCAGATGAACACCAAGGTACCTGTAGCTGTCCACAGCCTCGATGTCCATACCTTGGATGTTCAGTGGTTGCAGTGGAGGATGTTTGTGCCTGCGGAAGTCTACCACCAGCTCCTTGGTTTTACTGGCGTTGATCTGGAGGTAGTTCAGCTGGCACCAGTCCACAAAGTCTTGAGTCAGTCCTCTGTACTCCTTGTCGTCCCCATCAGTGATGAGGCCGACTATTGCAGAGTCATCAGAGAACTTCTGCAGGAAGCACTGGGTGGAGTTGTGGGAGAAGTCTGCAGTGTAGATGGTGAAGAGGAACGGAGCCAGAACCGTTCCCTGTGGGGCCCCCGTACTGCAGACGACCCTGTCCGACACACAGCCCTGAGTCCTCACATACTGTGGTCGGTCGGTGAGGTAGTCCAAAATCCAGGTAGTGAGGTGATGGTCCACTCCTTATATAAATAACTATATAAAGATCATTGCTTTAATCCTCAGTTTATTCTGCTGGACAGATAGCTTCACATATGACTGTGGAATACTTTGGTAGACAGAGGAGTTAATGGTCGGTTTAACGAAAAGTGCCCGGGTCCTGTGGCTGCCAATTAAGCCCAACCCATCAGCCCTCCACCACATACTGACGCTTGGTGTGAGGTGTTTGTGCTGACATGCTGTTTAGTTTTCTGTAAATGTGGTTCTGTACATTATGGCCAGACATCCCCCTCTTTGGTTTTGTCTGTCTAAAGGACGATGATGCACAAATCCATGCCGACATGTTCTTTTTAGAGCCATAGTTATTCAATTTCTGTTCCAGTCCTGAACTTTAACACAACAATCATTTATAGGGTCAGGATTTAACATAAACGCCATGAAAGCATGACTCCTTTTTGCCTTATGCCAATGGTTCATGCTGCGGGTGTAGTTGTCATGATGTCGGGGGCACACTTTGGACCTCTGAGTACCAACCAAGGTTTTTTCTTGTTTAAAATGCCACAGCCCACCTGGGTATTGTTGCTCACAGCTGACCAATAGCTGATATTGGTTAAAATCTCTGAGGAATGTTTCCAGCACCTCATTGAATCTTTCAAGAAGAAGACAAGCAGATGCCACCTGAGATGTTTCTACGCTCCACAGTGGAGGGGGTGCCATAATGGTCTGGGGTGTTTTTTCCTTCAGTGGAACAACGGAGCTTCAGGAGGTGCAGGGGCGTCAAACGGCCATATGTCTGCAACATATGTCCATATGTTGCAGAGAGCACCCTTCATGACTGAGGGCCCTCGTCTGTGTGGTAACCACTGGGTTTATCAACAGGACAACGCTACAGTACACAATGCCCGCAGGACAACGGACGTCTTCCAGGAAAATAACATAATAATGGATTGCATTTATTTTCTAGGCACCCAAAGCGCTTTACAATGCCACTATTCATTCACTCTCACATTCACTCACTGGTGGAGGGAGCTACAGTTGTAGCCACAGCTGCCCTGGGGCAGACTGACAGAGCGAGGCTGCCATATCGCGCCATCGGCCCCTCTGGCCAACACCAGTAGGCGGTAGGGTAAAGTGTCTTGCCCAAGGACACAACAACCAGGACAGAGATAGCAGGGGGATCGAACCGGCAACCTTCCGGTTACAGATGAGCTTCCCAATCCCCTGAGCCACGGTCACCCGTAACACTGCGGTTTTGGACCATCCTGGGTGTTGCCCTGGTCTAAATCCAATTGAGACCCTTTGGGGATGGATGGCAAAGGAAGTTTACAGAGATGGACAACAGTTCCAGACAGTAGACGTCCTTCATGCGGCCGTCTTGGAGAAATGTTCCCATCACCTCATGGAAACGCTTGCATCAAGCATGCTTATGACTGAGCCGCTCATTACTGAGTTCATGTTTGGAACTTTGATTTCTGTTTTAGGGGGTTTGTGGGGTTTTTTTTGGAGGTGTGGTCCTAAAGTCTTGATCAGCTGTAAAACAGCCTGTTTCAGTTTAAGCGTTGTTTTCAATAAATTGCATGCTCAAATAAATGTTTTGTCTCACTCTCATTTCTTCTTGTTGCATGTTGAAGCTTTACTTGGAACCTTGTTAAGATCCAACCATGCAAAATAGCATTTTTAGCCATTTTTTAAGTGGTCTTAAACTTTTGATTAGGACTGTATAAAGGTGGGATGAAGATCAGTATTCCAGAACAAAATCTCATCCTTTAGTGTCTTGATGACCGTGGTAGGGCCTGTCTAACACACTGGCTCCAAATCTTCCTCAAGTGTTAAAGTGTGTTCAGATTCAATGAATGAAAAGGTCGTAGCATGAGATTCACGTTTTTCACAATCAGAATAAAAATATAAAAGCTATATTTGCAGTGACCCTTCCCATTAAGGGACAACTGGACCCACTTACAATGAAATTAACCAAAACTTTACTGAGGAGAAACATTAGTAGATAGAAAAAAAGAGATAAAGTCTGATAACACAGCACAGCAGTGATTTGTGTGAGCGGACAGAGCTAAGAGCTGACCTATTATCATGAATCAGGCTTATCAGGAGCTACAGGAACACTTGCTGTATGTTGGAGCAGCAGTTTATTGAAGGTGAGAGGAAGAGGTTGGATAAACTCATTAGGAAGGTCAGCTCTGGACCCAGTGCAGGTGGTGGGAGACAGAAGGACTCTGGCCAAAATAACATCTCTGATGGACAGAGTCTCCCACTCCATGCATGTAAGTGTTGCTGAACTGCAGATCTCCTTCAGTGACAGACTGCTGCATCCTCGATGCATGAAGGAGCGTTTCCGCAGGTCCTTCCTCCCTGCAGCTGTCAGACTGTACAATCAAGACTGCTCCCAACAAACACAGCTGTTCACATCAGCGCTGTAACTTGCACTATTTTATCAACCGATTCACACTATAACCTGGGTTTGCCTCTTAACTTTATTTAATTTTATTTAATTTAATAACGGTACAGTACTCTGTTTGTGGTAACCATTGTCCTTGATGTAAATATGTAAAAACTGTGTATGTTTCTGTTCTGTGTGCTGTTTGTTTGTATATGTGTCTTGCCTGCTGCTGTTACACCCAAATTTCCCCTTGTTGGACAATTAAAGGATTATTCTATTCTATTCTATTAAGTGCAAATTTAACAGCAAAATCAAAACTCAGCAGCAATGTAATATATTTTATTGCAGTCATGAAAAAGCGTGTCAACTGCAGAACAATGCATTTTATCATTCTTTACCCTCCCCCCCAGCATAATTCAAAATAAAAAAAGCATTTGCACTCTCTGTTGCTGATATATGAAATTTGAATAAATCATAAAAACATGCTTTCAGCTTCACGGATTATGAAATGAGTCCATCCTATGAAAAACCGACATTTTACACTGAAACGGTAAAGTCCTCCTGGACACATGAGAAGAAACATCCAAGGTTCAACTGAAAAAGCATTCTTTGATTTTAGCTCAGACCTCACAGGACCTTCACTCAAGCTGTGACCCACAGGAAGGAGAGAGAGGAGAAGAGTCGGGGCACAGAATGAATAACCATGTCCACCCTGTAACAGCACAATCACTGCAGAGTGGCTGATTAGTAACAGTCGAAGCAGCCTAACCCTATTGGAGACCTTGAACTCCATACTGTTTGTCTCCCTCTTCTGGCAGTCAGATATACGTTTTTATTTCTTACCCTGACATTTTACTAGCCGTGTTTGTCAGTACCAGTCTTGCTCCCTCTGGCAAGACTGGTCAACATTCCAGTGCAGGAATGTTGACCCTGAAAACTCCAGTATACAGCCAAATTACAACCTTTAAGGTCCGAGTCACACTTTGTGAAATCCTTTGAGATGAGGCCCTCACTGCAGCTTTATATTGGTTGGACATATTTGCAGTTTCTTTAAAATGAAGGCAGTAGCATAAAAACATGACAAAAGAAAAATACGTCACCGTTTCTCGTGTATACTGAACAGTATCTGTAATAACACTGAGGCACTTTGAACTCAACAGCAGTCCACTCCAGTAACAGCATATTTGCAACATGTTGACAGCTGAACCAACGAGAGCCCTTTCAGACTAGTCACAGATTAACACCAGTGGAAGACCGTGAGATTCAGGGCAAATGCACAAAATCTTTGCAACAACAAACCCAGAAATGATCAATGCAAACTGTGTGACAGTTTGAACTTCTGATATTCTCCCACAGCAGAAGTCCACCATGATGAAGTGTGAGACAAACTCACGGTGCACAATCCCATAAATGTCAGAACCAAATGTTGATGTAATGTCATGGAGCACAGCACGTATAAGCCCAGTTAAAAGCAGAGCGCAGATTGAACCGTTTTACTCAACATTAAATCTTTAGAGTCCCTTTCTATGAGCTCTCACTCGCTGCAGCTACAAATCCAAGTAAAGACAAACTTAAAAATTTAAACAGGCTCTTCTGGGGAAAGGTTCACAGTCCTCCCCTACTCCTCCTCTTCCTCGTCATCATCCTCATCGTGGCAGTGGGTAATCTCCTGTGGTGCCTGAGGAAAGAAATGCGGGGGCTGGATCTCACTGATGGATCGGGTCAGCTGGTGTCTTTTGCACTCGATCTCCTTAAAGTCAACATCATGGCGGTTTCTTGTGGCCAGCGGTGACTCTACGTCCATGATATTGACGTGTGTATGTTCCACTGTGGATTCATGAGGCATCTGGGAGGGACATGGTTCAGTGAATGACAGAAATCAAGAATCACTTTCTCACCTCTAACAATGACCCCCATGGGGTGTGGGTGGGCATGGGGGGATCTTTATACTTGAAATAAATGGTTGTCTAAGTATTACATGTCTAACACATTCTGAACTGAACCCACCGATAGACCTTTGTGTGAATCTGAAACTCCTGAGAGCTTTTCGACTTATTGCATTCACAAATATGGGTGTAGGTTTCTCACCAGCACGTGTGCAGCTCTGAACAGATAGCTGAAGGGGTAGTAGAGCAGGTTGATGAAGGAGGCAGCATACAGGTCAGCATAGCGCATCACTTGGGAGGCAAACAGAGTCTGCCGGGATCCGCTCCGAAAGAGACTTCCCATCATGCCATAACACATGTCCATGTCATGAGTCACTTTCTGAAAAGGTCACAAACATGTACAGCCATGTCAGATTCACTGGTGTTGCTGAGTCAAAGGTTCCAGCTGCCATTAGGATCAAATCAGTAGGACACGGAGGTCCTCATCCCAATTTTATGGAGCAGGTGGTGTCGTGCTGAAAACAAAACCAGTTAGTAATATATTGGTTACTCTATGAAAGCCTCCTCCTTATTCTATTGGCTGCTCCCTTTAGAGTTCACCACAGGAGAGCATCCTCCTCTGTGTGTCCTCTTTCACTATATCCATGAATCCACTATTCCTCCTCTGCATACGTCCATACCAGCTCAACCCCGCCTGTTGAATTTTGTGTCCGAACCCGTCTGCCTGTCCCTCTCATTCATTTTATATATATATATATATATATATATATATACACACACATATACACACACACACACATACGGCAAGGAGGAGTCAGGACGCCAGGTCAGGGGGGAGATATCATCACCCCCACCCGAGATTGGGTACATAGCCCCAAGTGTGATAGGAGAAGGATCGTTGAGTGCAAGAGGAACTGACCTGAAAGATAGGATCATGGCCAAGCTTGAAACCTGGATCCCCCGTAGCCGGTTACCAAGATTAGGTGAAGTACCCTCAGAAGGTCTGCTAGATGATGTTAATGCAGCACTACGGACGATACCTACAACCACGATTACCGACACTAACAAGCTGATCTACACTACGGCAGCAGTGATCAGTGAGATGCTTGGCTACAAGTTGAACAGCCACAAGGGGCAGTACCCTCCATGGAGAAGGAGGCTAGAGGGCAAGATCAAAGTAGCACGGAGGGAGGTTAGCCAACTAACGGAGTTGCAGAAAGGCGCGACAAAGAAGGTGCATAAGAAATACAGCAAGCTGTCCATACCTGAGGCCTTGGAAACTGCCAAGCAAAGACTCACAGCCTTGGCCAGCCGCTTGAGGAGGTACACCAGAGAGATAGAAGGCAGGAGAATAAACCAGCTGTTCTCCACAGAACCAGCAAAGGTGTACTCTCAGTGGCAAGGGAACAATAAGAGAACAGCACCACCAAGGCTGGAGACGGAGCAATACTGGAAGAGCATATGGGAGAAGGACGCAACCCATAACAGCAATGCTCAGTGGCTAGTGGATCTGAGGGCAGACCACAGCAACCTCCCTGAACAGGGTCCAGTAACCATCACAGTGGCAGACATCCAAGAAAGGGTCTCCAGTATGAAGAGTTGGACAGGACCAGGGCCCGACATGGTTCACGCCTACTGGCTGAAGAAGCTGACTGCACTCCACGAGCGTCTGGCAGCACAAATGAACCAGCTGCTAGTTAACGAGAGACACCTGGAATGGCTAACTGAAGGTCGAACGGTCCTGATCCCCAAGGACCCCAATAAGGGACCGGTCCCATCCAACTACCGACCAATAACCTGCCTCAGTACTACATGGAAGCTCCTGTCAGGCATCATATCGGCTAAAATGAACGGGCACATGGCTCAATACATGAGCGGGGCACAGAAAGGGATTGGCAAGAATACCAGAGGCGCAAAACACCAGCTACTGGTAGACAGAACAGTCAGCCGAGACTGCAAGACCAGACTGACCAACCTGTGCACAGCCTGGATTGATTACAAGAAGGCCTATGACTCAATGCCCCACAGCTGGATACTGGAATGCCTAGAATTGTACAAGATCAACAGGACCCTAAGAGCCTTCATCAGGAACTCAATGGGGATGTGGCGCACAACACTAGAGGCCAACTCCAAGCCCATAGCACAAGTCACCATCAAGTGCGGGATCTACCAAGGAGATGCTCTGTCCCCACTGCTGTTCTGCATAGGCCTGAATCCCCTCAGTGAGATCATTAACAAGACTGGCTACGGATACCGACTACGAAACGGAGCGGTTGTCAGCCACCTCCTGTACATGGATGACATCAAGCTGTATGCCAAGAGTGAACGAGACATCGATTCACTGATCCACACCACCAGGCTATACAGCAATGACATCGGGATGTCATTCGGGCTGGAGAAGTGTAGTCGGATGGTAACAAAGAGAGGAAAGGTAGTCAGAACTGAGGGGATCGAACTACCAGAAGGCAACATTGCAGACACAGAGGACAGTTACAAGTACCTGGGGATCCCGCAGGCGAATGGGAACCATGAAGAAGCCGCTAGAAAAGCTGCAACCACCAAGTACCTGCAGAGGGTCAGGCAAGTCCTGAGGAGTCAGCTGAACGGTAAGAACAAGATCCGGGCTATCAACACCTACGCCCTGCCCGTGATCAGGTACCCTGCTGGGGTAATAGGCTGGCCAAAGGAGGAGATAGAAGCCACTGACATAAAGACAAGAAAGCTCCTTACCATGCATGGAGGGTTTCACCCCAAGTCCAGCACCCTGAGGCTGTACGCTAAGCGGAAGGAAGGGGGCCGAGGACTGGTGAGTGTCAGCACCACAGTCCAGGATGAGACAACGAACATCCAAGAATACATTGGGAAGATGGCCCCAACTGACCGAGTGCTCAGTGAATACCTCAGGCAGCAGAAACCCAAGAAAGAGGAGGAAGGCGAGGAACCATCATGGAAGGACAGGCCCCTGCACGGTATGTACCACCGGCAGATAGAGGAGGTGGCTGATATCCAGAAATCCTACCAGTGGCTGGACAAAGCTGGACTGAAAGACAGCACAGAGGCACTAATCATGGCAGCACAAGAACAAGCTCTGAGTACAAGATCCATAGAGGCTGGGGTCTATCACACCAGGCAAGACCCCAGGTGCAGGCTGTGTAAAGATGCCCCAGAGACAATCCAGCACATAACAGCAGGGTGCAAGATGCTAGCAGGCAAGGCATACATGGAACGCCATAACCAAGTGGCCGGCATAGTGTACAGGAACATCTGTGCCGAGTATAACCTGGAAGTCCCGAGGTCAAAATGGGAGATGCCCCCAAGGGTGATGGAGAATGACCGAGCTAAGATCCTGTGGGACTTCCAGATACAGACGGACAAAATGGTGGTGGCTAACCAACCGGACATAGTGGTGGTAGACAAACAGGAGAAGACGGCCGTAGTGATCGATGTAGCGGTTCCAAATGACAGCAATATCAGGAAGAAGGAACACGAGAAGCTGGAGAAATACCAAGGGCTCAGAGAAGAGCTCGAGAGGATGTGGAGGGTGAAGGTAACGGTGGTCCCCGTGGTAATCGGAGCACTAGGTGCATTGACTCCCAAGCTAGGCGAGTGGCTCCAGCAGATCCCGGGAACAACATCGGAGATCTCTGTCCAGAAGAGCGCAGTCCTGGGAACAGCTAAGATACTGCGCAGGACCCTCAAGCTCCCAGGCCTCTGGTAGAGGACCCTATATATATATATATATATATATATATATATATATATATATATATATATATATATATATATATATATATATATATATATATATATATATATATATATATATATATATATATATATATATATATATATATATATATATATATATATATATATATATATATATATATATACACGCACATATACATACATACACACTTCTCTCCCTCCCCCACTTTACAGTCCCTTTAATGTGTCCTTCTCCAGCTGCACTCTGCACCATAGTGCTGCTTTGCAGTTACCTTGGAAGTCGGAGGTCAGAACTCGGAGTCGGAGGTATGTTCCAACAGGAAAGTTGGCAAAACAAGGAAAAACAGGATTGGTTTTGATTCTTATCAAGGTGCAGCTATTCATGTATCACTAGCAGTATACCATAATACTTGTTGTCTTTGCACCTATGAACATTGCTGCAGCATAGTCATGGATAGAGCCTGCTCAGTGCTCAGCATACATACACAGATTTAAAGTTTTACAACTGTTTCTGTGTCCGATTCACTAGATTGGTAACTCCTGTCTGATGGGAAAGCTACAAGTGTCAGATTTGGAAATCCTATTTCGGGGGGCGTTCCATATGAAAATTTTGATGGGGAACTCAGGAACTCTATGGAACTTTATGGAATGCTCCATAGATCCGCACCTCCACTCCACAGTTGCATCACATCTTCAGGATGAGCATGAATCTACAAAGGATTCCTGTGCTGTCAAAGAGGTCATGCCTCGTGCCTGTGCCAAAAAAAAAGTCACGTTTAAAAGACCCTACAAGAACACACACCACACACTATCACAGGCCCGGAGGAGACTCATCGTGGAACAGGTCTGGCCCATGGTCCCAGTGACAGACTTCTTCCAGTTAACCTACCAGCCCAGACTACGATGCTTCTCTACCTGCTCAACAGTAGCTACACACAGCGTGTTAAACCAGGGAACATTGTGAGGATCCTGTTTTTGACTTTGCCAGTGCTTTAAAGACCACCAGGCCAGCTCTACGGATGTGATACACCTGCTCCACAGCATGTCTTTATCCTGTCTTCCTTCTCTCACCCCAACCGGTCGCAGCAGATGGCCCCGCCCCTCCCTGAGCCTGGTTCTGCCGGAGGTTTCTTCCTGTTGAAAGGGAGTTTTTCCTTCCCACTGTCGCCAAAGTGCTTGCTCATAGGGGGTCATATGATTGTTGGGTTTTTCTCTGTATGCATTGTTGAAGGGTCTAACTTACAATATAAAGTGTGTGAGGCGACTGTTGTTGGGATTGAATAAGCTGAGAAAGACGCAGGATGATGCCTCTGTGGTTTGATTACAGCAAACAGAAGGAAAATTTTAAAAATGATGTCACTGTTCATATACTTCACTTTAGTGGACATCTAACTGTAGGTGTACAAAAACTTTTATACACGTGTTTCTGTAAACACTGCACTACTATGCATTTCTTTAACATGTCTTTAAGAAAAGAACTGACTTATATTTGAGGCATTTTATGCAAAAGATAACAGTGATGCTATGCTGAGTTGTACCTTAATGCGTCTCTGCAGGGAGCTGATATCAGGCCTCTCGTTGCTGCTGCTGTCCATGTGCCTGAGGACAAAATCATCTGAAATGTAGTTTCCACAGCTGAAGGTTGCACGAGTGTCACAAGGTCAGAATTAGCAACATTAGCAACTGCCCACTTCTGCACTTATCTTTCTGTTAACAGCTCGAAATGATGCATGGTTAAAGGCAATATAATATATTTAGTTTTGTTACACCAGTCATCTATGCTAGATACCTGCCCAACCTCCTAGGCTACGTTGGTTCTTATATTTAACTTAGCATTTTTTGCTGTGCCACTGCTATTACAAGACAATGCTGCTGCTGGAGGCTTGTAGCAATAGATTCACATTTTGTTTATCTATCATCAATATGCTTCAGTTTGTTTGATATTTACAGCAACAGAAAGAAATCTTGAATGTTTTACCAGTGATCACAGCAGTGTTGCAAATTTTTGCAAATATCGTGATATAACTTTGAGGCCCATCCGAGCCCACGTCATGTTTTCTTGTTTTTTTAAATTCCTTATAAGACAAACGAAGAACCTTACTTGTAAAGCTCTGCCAGAAAACAGTCCAGTGACTGAAGTTCCTCAAATAAGGCTAAAAAACAAAACAGTGTCAGTTTATTCAGTTTCCTTCATATACAGTGGCTTGCAAAAGTATTCGGCCCGCTTGAACTTTTCCACATTTTGTCACATTACAGCCACAAACATGAATCAATGTTATTGGAATTCCAGGTGAAAGACCAATACAAAGTGGTGCACACGTGAGAAGTGGAACGAAAATCATACATGATTCCAAACATTTTTTACAAATAAATAACTGCAAAGTGGGGTGTGCGTAATTATTCAGCCCCCTGAGTCAATACTTTGTAGAACCACCTTTTGCTGCAGTTCCAGCTGCCAGTCTTTTAGGGTATGTCTCTACCAGCTTTGCACATCTACAGACTGAAATCCTTGCCCATTCTTCTTTGCAAAACAGCTCCAGCTCAGTCAGATTAGATGGACAGCGTTTGTGAACAGCAGTTTTCAGATCTTGCCACAGATTCTGGATTGGATTTAGATCTGGACTTTGACTGGGCCATTCTAACACATGGATATGTTTTGTTTTAAACCGATCCATTGTTGCCCTGGCTTTATGTTTAGGGTGGTTGTCCTGCTGGAAGGTGAACCTCCGCCCCAGTCTCAAGTCTTTTGCAGACTCCAAGAGGTTTTCTTCCAAGATTGCCCTGTATTTGGCTCCATCCATCTTCCCATCAACTCTGACCAGCTTCCCTGTCCCTGCTGAAGAGAAGCACCCCCAGAGCTTGATGCTGCCACCACCATATCTGACAGTGGGGATGGTGTATTCAGAGTGATGTGCAGTGTTAGTTTTGCGCCACACATAGCGTTTTGCATTTTGGTCTCATCTGACCAGAGCACCTTCTTCCACATGTTTGCTGTATCCCCCACATGGCTTGTGGCAAACTGCAAACGGGACTTCTTATGGTTTTCTGTTAACAATGGCTTTCTTCTTGCCACTCTTCCATAAAGGCCAACTTTGTGCAGTGCACGACTAATAGTTGTCCTGTGGACAGATTCCCCCACCTGAGCTGTAGATCTCTGCAGCTCGTCCAGAGTCACCATGGGCCTCTTGGCTGCATTTCTGATCAGCGCTCTCCTTGTTCGGCCTGTGAGTTTAGGTGGACGGCCTTGTCTTGGTAGGTTTACACTTGTGCCATACTCCTTCCATTTCTGAATGATGGCTTGAACAGTGCTCCGTGGGATGTTCAAGGCTTGGGAAATCTTTTTGTAGCCTAAGCCTGCTTTAAATTTCTCAATAACTTTATCCCTGACCTGTCTGCTGTGTTCTTTGGACTTCATGGTGTTGTTGCTCCCAATATTCTCTTAGACAACCTCTGAGGCCGTCACAGAGCAGCTGTATTTGTACTGACATTAGATTACACACAGGTGCACTCTATTTAGGCATTAGCACTCATCAGGCAATGTCTATGGGCAACTGACTGCACTCAGACCAAAGGGGGCTGAATAATTACGCACACCCCACTTTGCAGTTATTTATTTGTATGATTTTCATTCCACTTCTCACGTGTGCACCACTTTGTATTGGTCTTTCACCTGGAATTCCAATAACATTGATTCATGTTTGTGGCTGTAATGTGACAAAATGTGGAAAAGTTCAAGGGGGCCGAATACTTTTGCAAGCCACTGTAGTTATCAGTTTACTGTTCACACTTCCACAGACAGGTAACGTAGTACAGCTTGAGTGAGTTATTTCACAGACCACACATCAAAGATGGACACGGTCACTGTGAATCTACAGTTTGTAAGCGTATTTGTGAAATATCAGAATCAGAATACTTTATTACTCTCTAGGGAAATTATGTAATGGCATTATGCATGTTTCAAAAGGCACGCGCATGACTGACTGATCAGCTGAGGTGGTGCCAATCTGCCTAGTCAACATTTAATATTAATTAAATATTAATAGTAATTATTCATTTCATTTAAATGAACAAACTGTATAAAAAACTTGCACTCATACATACTTACTACAAAAGTAAGGGAATTGTGTGTGGTTGATCATTTCTTTGTTGCAACAACGCTCCTTGGAAATAAAACTTAAACAGTGGGAATTTCTCCTTGCATGGAGCCACATTTGTAAGGAAAATGCATTTGTGGGTTGAACAGCAGATGAGTGTGTGAGCTGAACCCATGAACATACCAAATCTTTTCTGTCAGACATCTTATTCTGTCACTGTTTAAACTTCTGGTACCCCGGGTGCTGCCGCTGAGGCGCCTGACGGTGAGCATGAACCTGCTGCACTGGTCAGCTGATATCTGCTCCAAGCATCTGGACAGAGCTGCTGTTCTGCCCTCACTGCCCTTCACTGTAAGGCCTGTTTGTGCTGCTGTTGGCAACATGTAAGTTGAAACCTGAACATGTGGAGCAACATTATGTTCAGTGATGAGTTCAGTTCTGCCTACTGCAGCTGGATCGTAGGTTCAGAGTGTGGAGAATGCTGTACCGACTGCTGCAACTACAGGGTCACAGCTTTTGGTGGAGGCAGTGTGACGGTGGCGGCAGCATCTCCCTCACTGGAAAAACAGGTTTGCCATCACTGGAGGCAATTTCAATGCAGAGGGATGTTAAGATAAGAGCCTACACCCAGTGGCAAACCTACGTGACCATAGACTGGAACCAAACTGTCATCCCAGATGACCACACCTCTGCCCCCGCCCACCCAGCAGTTTATCTTTACACTACCTGCAGGATGGAATTGCCTGCCTACAATTCTGACCTTAACCCTCTGAACACTTGTTCATGCCAGAGAGACCAACGCCAACTGCTGAATGTGTGAATTTGAGACCTGGGTACAGCTGAGCAGTTGTATTCACTCATTTGAGAGTTTGTAATCACAGAGTTTTATGAGTAAAATTTGATTTAACAGTTTGCAGCTAAATACATGTTCAATTTGTTTCTACACATTCTCACTTTTTATTCTACAAACATTTTGCAACATTGACCTTGTCAGGAACAAACTGGCTTTGTAAAGGTGTCAAATTTAAACAAAACATCAGCACTGTAACTTGCACTAACAGAAATAATCAAACAAACACAGTTCCTGCCTGTAGCTGATAGGATAAGATACATTTTTTTAAAAATGGCTGCAAACATGCTTATTCTTATGTGTATGTGTACATGCGCGGGCCCAGACTCACAGCTCTTGTCAGTCCACACATGCAGCTCCTGGGCCAGCTCAGGTATCACCAGGAAAGTCCTCCAACCTTGACGCTTCTTAGATTTGAGAATGTCACCAAAAATGTGGTCTCCAATATAGACGATGTCCTTTCCTTTAGCACCCAGCAGGTCACAGACGATGTCTGAAGAACCTGAGATACAAATACAATGATATAAAATTAAAATGACCATAATCAATCATTTCAAAACATTTCTCACCTTAAACATAAATAATTTACAATTTGAATAAAAAACAAAGCGAAAGGATAAAAATGTTCACAGCACTGGATGTATGATGGAAACCAGTGAAGACAGCCATCATACAACAGTGACATTACAAAGAACTAGACTAGACTCTATAACAAAGTCTCAGTCTGATTTGTTCCTTTTTAAATTGAACTGTTGTAAGGAGAGTGCAAGCTTTCCAGGAACAACAACAGGGATGTTTGGTCCTGGAAGCACTGCCTGTCACTACCAGAAAAAAGATGAAGCACCATCAGCTTCAGGTTTGGAGCTTTGACTCTGCTCACAGATACGACTGTGACAGCAGGAGTGATTCATAAATCTATTCCTAGAATTTAAAGAATAACCTCTTAAATTATGCAAAGAGTCACGGATTAAGGAATGAGCCCTTTATTCAAAAACAAGTCAGGACTGTAAATAAAACAAAGTCCTGATTTATAATGATTAGAACATCTAAACATTAGATCCTGTCCAACATTAGCACACCTCTTTGACCCTGAAAGGGTTTTTTTTACATTTACCTCCAGAGTAAACGATACCGTGCTGAAGAGGTCCAGTGTATGTGCCGATCTTCAGCCGTCCTGTGGTCTGAAAGAAACCCAACAACAAGTCACATGAGCAGCATTTACTGAAGTTATCCTTTGTGGAAATGAAATTTCTCGCTCAGTATTAGTGGGCAGCCAGCGTGGATCACCTTTGGGTTAAGCTCAATATCACAGGTACTTTGAAGAATTTCCCCTGACATGTCAAGAGAAACCAAAGCTCACAGAGGAAGTCCAGGCAAAACCCCACACACATATTTTATATTTATAGGCCTGGTGCTGAGTGAGCTGTAGGTCATCAGCCACATTTCAAAGAACCAAATATTACAGAGTGGTTGGTGTAACTGTGTGGGACGAAAATCTGAGGGTACACTCAGGCACTAATGAGTGGCTCTAACTGTAGCACCGTCACAGGAACCAACCGTGGTGGTGAAGATGTATCAAGTGTGTGACAACCCAGAACATTATTTTTTAAATAGTACTCATCATCATAGCAGTCTTATCAAAGACACGGCAACAATGCAGTTGGCTAGACTTCTATCGAGTACACTCACAGTGTCGACTTGTCGTAGGACAGTTCCTTCTCCGAAGAAGACGGGCTTACGGGCATCTACCAGGATCAGGTCAAAGTAGGACTGCCAGGGCTGGTGGGGCGTGCCCGGCTGCAAGGCCATCCATGCACACGCACAATAACACATCAGTCTGAGCAAACTCTAAGCATGTAGCTCAAGTCAAATCTGTACATAAGCTTTAATCATCTGCGTTACCTTTGGACCATGAGGAAGGTCAAACAGGTAGGTCATAATTTTCTGTAAGACACAAGAGTTTTTTTCATCAATAATTTTTAAATCGAATCATGTTTGAAATTTTCCATTTTCACACCACAATGACTGCCTGCCTACCTACCTACCTACCTACCTACCTACCTAGATGGATAGATCAAAACCGAAGGAAGAACTTGGTAAATGACAGAAGAGGGAACATGTGTAAAAGACTGTGGAGATCTAAAGACCACAGCAGCTTCAACAACTGTGAAACTGAAGAAGTTTGGCTCTGCAGTCAAACTGATTAACCGGGGAAGAAGGTCCTTAGACAAGAACGTGGCCAAGAATCCAAAAATCACTTTAACAAAACAAATCCTCTGCAGAGAGAGAACCTGCTGGAAGCATCTTAGCAGTGCTTCATTTATTGGGGCTTAACTCACAGCCTACAAGGCTTCTTCCCTCAGCCTGCTGGGAGTCGGTCAAACTGCACTCACAGTTCTGAAAGGATGACAAAAAGGTTCTCCAGTTTAGTGACAAACATCAAATGGTTTTGTTCAAAGCACCAACACTGGTAAACATCCAGCAGGGAAACCTGCTGGTGGCAGCATCTCCATGGCAGAAACAGCGAGCGTGCTCAGAGTTGATGGAAGGAACAATGGAGCTGAAAATGGACCGGTAGGTTCTCCAGTCTAGACGGTTTTCAGCATCAATCTAAGACAGGATGGTTCTAATTACAGAGAAAGCAGACACTCATATTTGTTTAAGATGAGCATCCAGGTCAAACCTGACTCCAGGCTTCCTCACAGTTACTGGAGACAAAGGTAATCCCAGTAAGATCTGATTAGACACCATGTTTCTAAGATTTTCGGGCTGAATACAATAACTTCTTGTGGTTTAGTTGGTTTTCATCATCTGGCTTCAACCCTGAGCTATTCCTCTGTAGCAGAGGTTTTTCTACTAATTTTTGAGATCAAAAGGTTGGAGATAACTCTAACCTATGATTAAAAAGTAAAGAAAAAAAAAAAAAAAGACTATTTTATTATTTAATAAATTATGCACCAATACAATGACCTTGTTCATACAGCCATCAGACTTCTTCATTCTGAGGTTTTCTACAGAAAAACTCCAAAGATGAAAACAGCTGTTGTGTCCTGATATACTGTAAGCATTAGCATTTTTGTGAACTTTACCTCTGTGTACTTATAATCACTGTTGGTGACCAAAAATACTTTGGATACTTCATTCATCCGACTCAGGAGCAGAGGAAGCTTTGGCTAAAAAAAACAACAGAAAACAAAACGCATCAAAAACTGAATAATTAAAATCATTTAATTTCTAAATTTCTTAACAATATTTGTCACCAACACCACAGGTTTACCGTATACAGTACATGTATGACCAGAGCTCATGGTGCTGCCCAACTTACATCCTTTACCACATACTTCTCCAGGTTTTCAACTGTTTTTTCTTTTAAGGAGCCCTGTGACAATAAATCAGGTTATTGAGGACATTAATGGAACCGAGCACAGACCGAAGGACATGGAACTAGGACACAGGAGTCTCTACCTTAAAGTGAACCCAGTCCACAGCATCTCGGACATCCTGGAACATGCTCTTGTAGGACATGAAGAGGTCCCCATCTTTGAATCCAGTCTCACAGCTACAGGGACACATTATGTTTACAACGTTTCCATGTTTCTCAAAGAATACTATGATGATGAAACACTACTGCAATATCAGTCATTAACAAATCATTATCAGAGGAGCGGTCGCCCCTCACTGCCTGAATCACTGAGCCTACAGTACCTCGAGTATCTGGAGCAGTTATTGAAGAAATCCACCAGGCAGGCAAAGAGGTAGGTTTCTGAGGAAAGGGAGAGTGAGTCTGGACCCGTTCATTTAAAAAACAAAAAACAAAACCAGAAGAAACACAGCAGTCATTGTCCATTTTCTGCAGGATACCTGGGCATGGGTCACAGGCAGCAATCCAAGCAAAGCCCCCCGGCCTCCCTCTTCCTAGCCCCCTCCTCTGGTTCTCCCAGCCGTACAGACGGCATGTCAAAGGCAGCCGAGAGCTGTAATTCCTCCAGTGTCTCTCAGGTCTGCCCTGGGGCCTCCTCCCAGTCGGACACGCCATAATGACCTTACCCCGGAGACATTCAGGACAAATACCAGCATCTCTACTCTGAGCTGTCCTGAGTGCCCGAGCTCCTGACATCATTTGTAATGGAAAGGCAGCCGGCTCATTTCCACTGCTGATATCCACAGTCTCACTTTTTCAAAAAGTGTGTGGCGAGGTGAAAGTGGGATCGTACATGGACCAGTTTAGTTTCATTCTGAGTGCTCATATGTGGTGCTGTGAGAGCGGCAGCCTGTTGTAGTTTCTTGTATTTGGTGTGTGTTTCTTCATAGCCGTGGCTAATCTTGTCTGTTTTTAACATTTCAGTTTTTATAAACTACGTTTTCACGGTCTTCTTCATGTTTTTCATGGCGGGGGAGGGGTCACACTGAGCTCTGTGTTACATCCACTCTGGCCCAGCTGCTAGCACTGTCCACAGCAGAGCTGCTGCTGGAGCTACACGGTCGTCCCTCTACTTCAAAGAAGATGGTGCAGTGCAGAGGAAGGAAATACAAACCCATCAGTCACCATGAGGAATGTGACTTCTCTAACTATCAATTAATTAGATGTAATTTTAGATATACATTTCTGTGGCGACCATGATGGGGAGCCGCAGGTGTTCAGAGTGGGAGGTGGGCAGGTAAGAGGACCGTTGCACATGCACGCCTGTCTATCCTGTATCAGGTGTGAACATTGTGTGCAGCATACTTTGAAAATGTTAAGCTGGCAGGTATATCACCACATGTTCTCTGGGAAGCAGCACAGGCTGTGTTTGGGTCACTTTGAACATGGCAATAAATCTGGAAAGTTCCAGGCTAACCTAAAAACAACAACTATTCTTTTACAGAATGGACTGGGAACATTACTCCTGATAATACATAGAGAGATCTTTTAAATGAAGCTATACACTCATCACAGATTAATTCACGTGACACTGCCATTACGAGATTTCTTGACAAAATAAATCTGCCAATATTAAACGATGAGCAGGACGCGGCTCTGGATTCACTTATTTCAGTGTCTGAATTCCATCAAGCCTCCAGCATCTTCCAAATAATTTGGGTTTTTCGGTCAGATTTTACAAAGAATCTTGGCCTACACAAGCAGACACTTGTTTCCAGTGTTGGGCAAGTTACTTTGAAATAGTAATTCAATTATAGTTACTAGTTACTTCTTCAAAAAGTAACTGAGTTAGTAACTCAGTTACAATATTCTAAAAGTAATTAATTACTTGGAAAAGTAACTATTGCGTTACTTTAAAAAAAAACAAAGAACATTTAACCCTCTGGCGTCCAGAGTATAATTGGCCATTTTTTTACTACTCTTGATTTTCCCTCCACATTTTACCTTTAAAAACTATTTACTTTGCCTTGTTTGGTATCATTCTTTTCAGCACAACCTCACGTGCCTGAATTTACAGTTATGTTCTCATTTTGTCATACTGTATAACCAGAATTGATCTAAAATCAGACAAAAAACATAAAATCAGAGTAGAAAAAGTTATATTTTTACTGTAACAACCATAAACATATTCAATGAATCATATTTCATAACTTCAAATGCAAATATAAATTGTCAATTTTAAAATCCAATGCACAAGTTTTGCAAACAACAAAGTTATTTGCATCCATTTACCTTTTACCCTTTTTTTAAATAACCATTTCAAACTATTTACAGAACAATCAGCTGTTCTTCAATATGATGCCACTCCAAAAACATAATTTCTGTCCCCCTTTAAGGAGAACATCACAGCCTGATACCTGCAGGTCTGACAGCAGCAGGTGTATCACTCCTGTTTCTACCTGGAGACAGCAGTCGCCTCATTGTTCTGACACACAACACAAAACTATACACAACACTACACACTAACTACACAAGACAACACATTAACTACACACTCCAAACACGCTAAACGTCACAAATCTCAAAACTCGCTCTCTCTCTTTTCCTGCTCTCTCTCTCTCTCTCTCTCTCTCTCTAAAACTTCCCCTGTTTTTTTTTTTTTTTTGCTCATAAGCAGAGAGTGCTTGCTAGCGCTAACGTGGCGAAACTATTGAGGAAAAAACGCCGCGTATATCTTGTTTATCATGACTCTGGTTTTACGTGGCCTAGCGACACAATTTATAAACTGGTATATATCACCTTGATGCTTTGTCTTTAAGTGGTCATGTGATTGGCTTACCACGACTACTTTATTCTTCCTCAGTCAAACAGCAGCACTCATGTGATTGTTTTGCCCCCTGAGCTCCAGGTGTTGTGCTGGACAGTGCTCGTGATTAGCGTCCGCGGGAGCGCGCAGCTGCTTAAAGCTGTAGCGTCCAGAAGATGCGGTAAGCTGAACACAGCTTCAACCGTCTGTTTGTTGAAAAATAGTAACGGACCGCGTTTCCTTGTTAGTAACTGTAACGCCGTTGTAACGATAGGAATAGTAATTAGTTAGATTACTCGTTACTGAAAAAAGTAACGCCGTTAGTAACGCCGCTACTTGTAACGCCGTTATTCCCATCACTGCTTGTTTCACAATGGTAACTCAGACTGGCTGCACTGACAGACGTAGCCAGTTGGCTCATTGTAATTACTGACAATTGTGGCGAGGCGTGGTCTGCGGCGCCGCTGCAGGGGAGATGGACGCACCTGCACGGCATCTGCAATCACGCTCGACAGCATAAAAAGCTGTCTGTCTGTCTGTGGTGATTGTTGTGGTGTTTGTGGGTCGGGCTGTGAGCTGCAGCCGAGTGTGTTTGTAACAGCAACTGTGCGAGTTAATCAAGAGATGCTGAAAAGCATGAAACTGTCATCGGGTCTGCCGCGGTGTTGTTACACAGTGAGCAGAGTCTGATGTGGAATCAGAGGCTGATAAAGATGGACAAACAAAAGGCAAAAGTAAAAGCGAGAGAGACAGAAATGAAATGAAATCAAATTTACTGACGTGTTAGCAGCTACACCATCTCAAACAAAGCAGTCACAAATGGTTGCTGCTGCTAACACTAGCCTTGGAGAAGTGCAGGAGGAGCAGCAGCAGTCCCAACAAGAGAGTCAGAGACAGAGAAAGGTGTCATTAACAGGATAAGAAGATGGATGGAGGGACATGAGGCGTCTCTAAACATGAACTCTGCTTCTTAACACAAGCAAAGAGCCTACACTCCCATCCAGCTACCACCCAAACTCACCCATTCATGTAAGCATCAAAGGTCAGCCAATACTACTGTACCACTTCTTTCTTTACATACAGAGAAAGAATTTGAACGGCTCGACTGGAAATCCCCATCAGCAGCTCTACATACATTTGACTCATGCTTCATAGACTGGATCAAGCACTATACAGCTGCACGTGTCAGGACAAACACTCTTTATTCCCAAAGCTTCAGCCTGCAGACGGGTTGATTCCTGATGTCAACTTGACCCCAGACATCAAAGATATTATTCTTTAGTCTGACATAACGGAGTGAAAGTAAAATGTCCCTGTGCTTTATCAGCTGCTCACAGGTTCTTGCACTAACATTATGCACAAGTGCAACAAATTGTTTTTGGTTATTTTTGCTTTGCTTTTATTTGTTTTTGAATCATTACATAAACATTTACTGCAATTAATTTATTGGGGTATTTATTAAAAAAATCTGCATCTACTGCAAGCTTTAAAATGGAGAAGAAGAATTTATTTTTGTGTAAAGTGGACCTGAGGTGATTCTGAGGATCACACAAACATGATAGCACATGATGGAGCCCACCTGTTCCACCATAGCAGGGCTGCTGTACATCGAATGACCAGCAGATGTCAGTACTTCAGAGTGAGCTGTTGAACGGGGCTTCCTCACACTATCACTATGATGGGTCTTTAGATTAAAAAGAAGAAATGGACTGACTTAGGAAAAAATCCACTTAATAAATCAAATTATTTCCTGAGCACCATCTGAAAACTCCAGATTTTCGTTGTGGTCGTTTCTCTTTGGATTAGATGATCTACTGATATTGCTAAATATATTTGCTCAATCCAGCATGAAAGTTGAGCATAAATAGGATTTTGTTCATATTTGTGACCAAGAATCTTACACCATATGCTTTACTTTTGTAGTACGTTTTGTAAGTCATACCTTTACTCTTCTCCACTCAAGCTTTAGCCCAACACGTGTTATACCAGATATTTTTGACATTGCCTCTGACAGACTGACAACAGATGCTCCCTGTAGTTAAACAGGCAGTCCCAACTTAGAATGGAGCACCAACGTGCTACCACCGATGAACCTGAACTACAACGTCCCCGTTAATGCTGCCAATGCAAACCCAGCTCTCACCACAGCTGTATGGGAACCAAATGGTATATAACAGCTGGCTAGTCACCCCACAGTTAAAGGCCTTCCCCAGGCTGATGAAGCACATGTAGTCTTTCTGCAGACATTGCATGTTTTATTTTATTATATAATTTTTGTATAGACTGCATCAGGCTCAGGTTTGAATTTTAAGATTAGAAAACTTACAGAGTAGTTGTGTTGCTTTGGTTACTTACCGGGGAGGTTAAAGAGCGTGTTGAGGATATAGAAGCGGTCTGTGTCTCCACGCTGGATGAATTTGTTCGGGTACATCTCTCTGATGTCAGGTCTGAGCAGAAATAGTAAAGAAGAACTAGTAAATATAAATACGACCATACAAACTTCACAACGTTATCTTGTCCCTGTGCAGCAGTCCAGACTCTACGCTGAAACCAGCGTGCTTGTTTACATGATGTGAGTGTGGCACATAGTATGGGAAGATGTTAGGAATACAGGGATGTGTTCAAGAAGTCAGTCACAGGTAGAAAACTGCTGGCAGATTAAATCCAGTGTGCTCAATTCTTTGGTCTGTAGCTCACCCAAATGTGCTGCTCATAAGCCAGACACACAGACAAATCACACTACCTGATTCTGAGCTACAATTTAGCTGCTACAGAAATGAATGGCTCCTAGGTGGTTTAGCACCACCATCATACTATAATCAGTAGTTTGAATTCATGTAAAACTAATCAAACTCCTGCCTGCCTCGCCTGTACTTGGAAGATTTCCACAACACCTGTACTTGAGTTTTGACCTTCAGCACAGAAAAATTCATTGGTTGCTGAAGTAGAGAAATATTGACCTGATCCACAATCCCATCATCGAAAGAACAATGACAATGTCAACAATCCCCCCAACAGGCTTAACCAGTGAGTGTACTGGTAAACACTAGCGAAAGGTTTTATGCTCTGAAGAAACACTGGCACGCAACACTTCCTCTGTGTGGCACTTGACAGGACAGTCAAGTTTCAACAGGGTTTTTATCACCTAAGCTGAATTTAAAGACACAGAGGTTTGGATAAATGCCCATTTTAAAGCAAAGTGGGAGTAATGGACCTTACCCTTTCAAAAAGTTGAACCCATGCACACACACCAGAATGTTTCCATAGGCATCAACTTTGAGCAGGTTCCCATACATTGTGTCAAACACCAGACCTCTGTGGAGCACGGAAATAGGTGAAAACATAAACACCTCACATTCACCATTCGGTGCAATGAAAACTAAACTGAAATAATAAAGCTGGGATCTGTGAACCTACCTGGTGGGGAAGGAGGGATCGTAGACAAAGTTGAGCAGCTCCTGTGGATATCCAATGGATACCAGGCGCTCCACTGTCAAGTCGAAGCCCAGGGACTCATACTCAGGAGATTTATACACTACAAAAACACAGGGAGACAAGCTCAGGTTCACAACAATCCTTCCAGTGAAGGATGTTATTGTATCCACCATGGAAAGAGTCATATTCATTTCTTTGGTATCTAGCTACAGTGGTCCAAACAAAACCAAACTGTGTCTTCTATTGTTTAAACAACAAGCTAGCAAGGTCTTCTTCTGCATCACAGTCATGTCTGCAGGGCTTCCACGAGCATACCGCATGCTTGATGCCCATAAATTCAAACATCAAACACATTTGTGCTTTGGCAAAACTTTTAGGAATCACATTTATCTAAACTCTACATAAAATGTAATGGTTGCTGTGACTGGGTGGGGGTGGATATTACCACTTGTTTCAAGCAAAACAGTAGAATCAATAATATTCTGTTATTATTTTATAATGTGAATTCTAAAAGTTAACTTCAAAGACTGATGTACAGAAAATGCAAAAAAAAGCAACATTTCAGGTTCCTACCGTCATAGGTTTTGTCTAAATATTTAAATAATCAAGTAATTAAGGCAGAAGCAGATAATGGCATTATCTAGAAAGTTCCTTCAGCTCAGTGCGTTTACAGCTAATAACATTCTGTAATATTTTTCTGACGATAGGCAATATATTCACGCAGGCGACTTTCTGATGGGCGGAGCAACGTGATCATGCACGGACAGAAGAGTCCAAACATGGAGGAACTAGTTGCCAAAAGGATACAAAGTCACCAATTTGGGATTTCTTAGGCTTTAAACCGGATGAAAGAGGAAAACCTGAGGATGTAACCAAAGACGTACGGTGCCAGCAAAGGACTCAAACATGACTGACTTGCATGAGCATGTACGTGTCCACCATCCGGCTGAGTATGCTCGGCTATCACCAGCTTACTGCTGCTAATATTGTGAACCACACGGCTAAAACCTGACAAGGCAAACATGCTCGTTTTTCTGTCAAAGAATTTCTAAGTTTTGTTTGGAGGGAATATTTGACCTTCTTTTCTTGTTTGTTTCAGTATTAATATAGCTATAATACAGCTTTTTTTTATGATTACTGGAAGAGACATTTTGATTTTTAACTTTTTGTTTAATTTTTGTATTTGCTGTTGGGTTGAGTGTGTCAGACAGATAAACACAGAGTGGAAAAAGAAGCCAGGTTGTCTTTGTTTCCCTCCCCACCACAGGCTCAGCCTATCGTTGATGGCTGATATATTCGTCCAGTCGCTCAACCTTACTGGTTACCAATAAAAACAGTTTGGGATACCACCACTGCACACATATATATGGAGTTAAGGATGACGTAAAATAAATAAGTGGAATTTACATGAAAGAAAAGACTCACTCACCTGCAAGAGTGTAATCCATATCAAAACCAAAACACTTGATCTTTTCCATGGCCAGGCTTCGATTAACAAACACTCTGAAACAGGAGAATCGTTCAGTCAATGAGTGCACGACAGATGAAAGTGTATCGAAATCTAAAAATTAAACACGACACTGCTTACTTTTCCCACAACACACATCTAAGACCACAGTCTGCAAGGACAGAAACTACAGAACAGTGCAAAGTCTTAATGCATGATGCAGGCTGTGTTTCAGTCCCTCAAATAAAACTCATGGTGATTATTACCATCAGCTGTAAAAGGCTGATGATGTCACCTTGCTGGGCAGGTAATGTGGTTACTGCATTCACAAAGTGATGTAGGACTTTCAAATTAACATCATACGTGTATCTACCACAAATCTGGAATGAGCTCAAATCTCAGTGACCTCGGCCACAAGGTCAGGGGTCAGGACACTGTCATCAGACTATTTGTTATATAAAGCTTTTATACTCTACTCGAGCATTTAAAGCACTTTATACTGCAAGCCTCACTCACCCATTCACGCACAATTATGCGAGCACGTTTCTTCTATGCCCAACTACTTTCTATCCAAAACTCACACACTTATGTCAAAGTGTTGTTGAATGGCAGTGATGCAGTAATGTGTGCATGCAGCACAGAGCCATGGATCAGTGTCTGAGTGTCTAAACGAGTCTCACAGGCCTGAGTGTGCACTTGAAGCCATCTATAACTCTTAACTCATTTAATCCTCTGCTCAGTTTTCTACTAATGAAAACGTCCCTTACTGCCATTCATATGACACAAAGTCATTATGCAACAAACAATTAAATGAGAGAAAAGTCTCTGTTTTTACTTTCAACTGTAGAAATTTCTGCCCCTCTTCTTTTTACGAAATCAGTTAAAAAGAACGAAAAAAAACCCTGGACAGTCTGAGCAGTGAACCAACGTGGTGGCTGTAGCTCAGGTAGTACTAACTGGAAGGTTGGTGGTTCAATTCCCATCTGTTCCAGTCTGCATGCCAAATATCCTTGGGCAAGATAATAACCCCGTGTTAGCGGCTTTCCGATGCATCCATTGGAGAATGAATGTTAGCCAGAAAGCACTCACATAGAGCACAGAATAAAGTGCGTGGGTAAATGAGGCAGGTTGTGTGAGTGCTCCGCGTAGAAAAGCGTTATATAAGAACCAGTCCATTTATCAGAACTGTTTCTTACAGTTTAAGTCCAAAGAGCAATGCTGACTGTTTTCTTTGTCACAGCAGCTTTTTCTCTATCATGTAGACAAACTGTCAAATATATCACTTCTTTACACTGACAGAAACAGGAGTTTCCGTGTGTGGCCCGCAATGTAAAAATGAAGCTATGTGGCCATTAGACTCTCATGGCCCATCACAGCAGAATGGAATCACAGCCGTTATAAGCATTAGGGCAAGACCCCCAGAATCTACACACTGGTGGTGGAGATAAAGATGGAGGCTTGAATGAGCCTGAGTAACATGGGAGAGGTGGAAATGTGATGGAGATGGTTGCATGAAGGCGTCTGCAAGGGAGAATGACAGTTAAGCAGTGAGCATGTGAGTGGAGGCTGATTGGCCTGAAGAAGGCGAGCAGGAAGACGATTGGAATAGACCAGTGATGTCAGCGATGAGCTTTACAGCGTGGGAAGTGGAGGTGATGTAAAGCTCAGATTAGCCACCAAATACCCAAACAGCAGACAAATGTGTGAACTTATATCGTCCTCATTGAACTGATAATGTGACCTGAGCTACAGCCAGCCCTCATCATCAAAGTACTGGTTTCACAGAAATCCAGATGTACCAGATCCAGTGTTTCCAGTTGATTTTTGCCATTTGCAGTTTGTTGGTACCAGTTACCAGAATGTTCTAACACCAACATGTTGCATAAAGTCAAAATATGACTTGAACACATGGAAGCCACTCACATCACACAGGCTGGCTTCACCTAACCAGCCACAATCTGCACAAAGTGCAGTTTAATAGATAACCCGGTGGGAGCTCACTGCTGCAGAGATGAACACAAAATCCACAACAGAGAACAAAACTCATGCACATTGCCATCAACCATTTCCAACAATCCCAAATTAAATCTTGGATTGTTCTACTTGCGGAACGTGAAAATTGGATGTTTCAGGTATTATCCAAGCAGAAATGTGAAAAATCTGAAAGACTTGACAACATTTTCCATGAAGCAGCATCCAAATCCAAATAAATGTGTATACGGAAATAATCAAAGACGTACAGATTCAAGGATGGAGATTCAAACCCAACGTCAAAAATTTTGGGACATTGAAAACATAAAGAGAAAACTGAATGCAATAACATGCAAATCTACTGAAATAAAATTTTTAGATAAAAGTGCTTAAGCAGGGCACCAGCTCAGCTCAGTTGGATGAGCACGCGACCATATGCCGCATGGCTGAGAGCGGCCGGCTTCGAGTCCGACCTGCGGCCCTTTGCCTCATGTCTTCCTTTCTCTTTCCCTCTGCTTTCCTGTCAGTCTTCACTGTATCTGTCCAATAAAGCCAAAATCTTTAAAAAAAGCACAGATAAAGAACTGTACGAATGCGTGATTGGATTCTACTTGTGTAGAAAGTGCTTTAAGTGATCGAATCAAGTAGAAGGGCACTATAGAAGTAGACATCTTTTTCAGGCGTTGCATATTTAGGCAATGCTAAATTGCATACTACAGCTATACCAGCAGGGCTTTGCAGCAGAAAGTACAGAACTGGCCTCCCTGCAGTCAAGACGTTTCATCAGCTAAAAGCATTTGACACACTGCGAAATGACAATAACCTGTAATTCTGGATTTCAGTTCATCTGATGTATAATAATGGAATAAAAGGATAAAAGGGAAGATGGAGAAAGAAGAGAAATGCAAATCCAAGAACCCAGAATGAGAGCTGCTCTCTTCACAGTGAGAAATCCCAATCATTAATATTATGGAGCTCCATGAGCAGAGTGTTTCATGGAAGGTCAAGCCACATCACGGACATCAAAACTAAAAAGTAACGTTGTCACCATTCACAGTTTAAGTAACAATAGGATGGCATACCTCATTGCAGGATGGTTTTGAGCCAGATCCTTTGGAAAGCTTTGTAATAGAAAATACACGCAGTATTACCACAGAACTGCTAGTATTACCACTCCTGCACCTGCACGCTCTCTCTGACAGCAGACAGGCTTTCGTTATAACTCCTGTTATCTCTTAACTAAACCAATTAGATCTACCTTCATTACCTACTATTAGTTTAAAATTATGAACACACAAGAAACAGACACATCTGACATTTTAATACAGTTCTGAATACATTTGAATAGCAATATAACGAAGCCAGGATCTGTGGTTTTATACATGACACATTTGAGATGAGTCAATGTATTGTTTGGTTATAATGAATGAGAAGAAACAGTCTTTTATTTCATTTTGGTTGTTCTTATCATTCTGTCATGCCAGAGTGATATCACAGGTTAAGCTGTGACTAAATGATAAAGACGCCCCACAGTGGAAAACAAAAGCTGATTAGGGACTTTCCTTTGAACTTGTACGTTGCCCATCGGAGTTCCTGCCTAAGAAAGGTGGCTCAAGGTGGCTGAGAGCGCCACAATAAAACCGACACCAACTCAACCAAAACCCCTGATGCTACAACAGCTGTGCTAGGAGACAGAGACTCAGGATTCATAATGACAAACTGATCAGACCTATATGGATATTTTTAATCAATATCTGAGGTGACAGTAATTAAACTGTGAATTTATAGTAAGGTTAATAGTCCATATGCATAAGCTATAAATATGATTTTTAAAGGCCTTTATAAATCGTATTTATTATGCTCAATCATTATTTCTTTGAATAATTAACCATAACTATTCAATTCAATGTTATTTATACAGCGCAAAATAACAGCAGTCGTCTTAAGGTGCTTTATATTGTAAGGTAGATCCTACAATAATACTATGTCACTTTGATTCTGGTGGCTATTTAAAGAATCAGTCAACAACTACAAGAGAACTGCTGCAGCCTTACATATCTGTAAGACGTCCACTTCTGTTTCTCTTTTTTTCTCTTTTGCAAAGACTAGATCCTTCCGGTATTAGCACACAGCTGACTACAGCTGACAGCACAGACACATTAAAGCTGCTCGTTACATGAGGCCCTCTGTTACAGCACTGGTGTGTTTTTCTTTCCTTCATGAAAATGTCTGAATGGTATGACTGAGAGTAAGTAACGATGCAGGTGCCCATATGTGATTGGTAGGGCAATGCACAACCTGAAGTCAGACAGAACCTTTATTATAAGAGCCAGGCTGGCTGCTGTCTTCAGAGGATTCCTCCATGTCTTCCACCCTGGCACAGCTGTACAGCTCCTGCTCTGTGCTCTCTGTGTTTAACTCTGAAGGAATGAGTAGGGGCGAGTGGCCTTTTAATTTGTGTACATTTGTTGGAGAGGCATTACAAAAATCATAAGGCATGAAATCTGTTTCTTGATTGAATTACATGTATGTTACTATTTGTTTGCCCTACTAACATTTCCAGTAAGACACTTCCCACTTTTTCACACATTAGAGCTACAGAGTAGGGATAGGAGCTGAAGACCTATTAGTCTGCTGCCACTGATTCCTCATATCGGTTCCACGTGCACTTGCGTTACAATCGGCTGATTTCAGTTCTTGTGCCAGAGGAAGAAAACAGTGACACAGTCTACAGTGTGGATGTGACCATTACACAAAAGGACCAGAGAGCGATGAAGTGCACAAACAGCACTCGAACGCTAAATTAGCCAAGAACCCAGAGCGAATGGTGAAGCCCAGCGACCAGACCTGAATTCAAACATGAAACAAATGGATGAGCAGTCAGGCTGCAACCTTCGTTTCTACCTGTTCGTGTTTCTTATGTAGAATCACTGTGACGATCACTTTAAACTGTTGTTGGCTTTGTGTTCATGCTTAGGTTTGTACTGTCCACAGTTGGGACCAGGAAGCAGAGTTGCAGTCTTACACGCCTCTCTGCAGCTTCTCTCCTCCTGCTACCCCCCCAAAAACCCATCTCCATTGAGACTGTGTCAGCTCACAAACAGACAAAAAACAAACTAAAAACCAGCAACAAACAACTTAAACATAAAAAATCACAAAGAAAGAACAATACAGTATCCACATCTGAACCAAAGAGTAAAACAGTGAAATGTGGATTATTAAATATTAGGTCACTCTCCTCCAAGTCTCTGTTAGTACATGACTTAATAATTGATCAACAAATCGATTTACTCTGCCTTACAGAAACCTGGTTGCAGCAGGATGATTATGTTAGTTTAAATGAATCAACACCCCCGAGTCATTCTAACTACCAGAAACCTCGAAGCACAGGCCGAGGGGGCGGTGTGGCAGCAATTTTTCACACCAGCCTATTAATTAACCAGAGACCCAGACAGACTTTTAATTCATTTGAAAGCCTGATGCTTAGCCTCGTCCACCCCAGCTGTAAAACTCAGAAACCAGTCTTACTTGTTATCATCTATCGTCCACCTGGGCCTTACACAGAGTTTCTCTCTGATTTCTCAGACTTTTTATCTGATTTAGTGCTCAGCTCAGATAAAATAATTATTGTGGGTGATTTTAACATTCATGCAGATGCTAAAAATGACAGCCTCAACATGGCATTTAATCTGTTATTAGACTCAATTGGCTTCTGTCAAAATGTAAAAGAACCCACCCACCACTTTAATCACACTCTAGATCTTGTTTTAACATATGGCATAGAAACTGAACATTTAACAGTGTTTCCTGAAAACCCTCTGCTGTCTGATCATTTCCTGATAACATTTACATTTACAATAACTGATTACACAGCAGTGGAGAGTAGACTTTATCACAGTAGATGTCTTTCTGAAAGCGCTGTAACTAAGTTTAAGAATATAATCCACCCACTGTTATCATCTTCAATGCCCTGTACCAACATAGAGCAGAGCAGCTATCTGAACGCTACTCCAACAGAGGTCGATTATCTTGTTAATAATTTTACCTCCTCACTACGTACGACTCTGGATACTGTAGCTCCTGTGAAAACTAAGGCCTCAAATCAGAAGTACCTGACTCCGTGGTATAATTCTCAAACACGTAGCCTAAAGCAGATAACCCGTAAGCTGGAGAGGAAATGACGTGTCACAAATTTAGAGGATCATCATTTAGCCTGGAGAAATAGTTTGCTGCTTTATAAGAAAGCCCTCCGCAAAGTCAGAACATCTTACTATTCGTCACTGATTGAAGAAAATAAGAACAACCCCAGGTTTCTCTTCAGCACTGTAGCCAGGCTGACAAACAGTCAGAGCTCTACTGAGCCAACAATCCCTTTAACGTTAACTAGTAATGACTTCATGAACTTCTTCACTAATAAAATTTTTATCATTAGAGAAAAAATTACCAATAATCATCCCACAGATGTAATATTATCTACAGCTACTTTTAGTACCATCGATGTTAAGTTAGACTCTTTTTCTCCAATTGATCTTTCTGAGTTAACTTCAATAATTAATTCCTCCAAACCATCAACGTGTCTTTTAGACCCCATTCCTACAAAACTGCTCAAAGAAGTCCTGCCATTAATTAATTCTTCAATCTTAAATATGATCAACCTATCTCTAATAATCGGCTATGTACCACAGGCCTTCAAGCTGGCTGTAGTTAAACCTTTACTTAAAAAGCATCTCTAGACCCAGCTGTCTTAGCTAATTATAGGCCAATCTCCAACCTTCCTTTCATATCAAACATCCTTGAAAGAGTAGTTGTCAAACAGCTAACAGATCATCTGCAGAGGAATGGCTTATTTGAAGAGTTTCAGTCAGGTTTCAGAGCTCATCACAGCACAGAAACAGCTTTAGTGAAGGTTACAAATGATCTTCTTATGGCCTCTGACAGTGGACTCATCTCTGTGCTTGTCCTGCTAGACCTCAGTGCTGCGTTCGATACTGTTGACCATAATATCCTATTAGAGCGATTAGAACATGCTGTAGGTATTACAGGTACTGCACTGCAGTGGTTTGTATCATATCTATCTAATAGACTCCAATTTGTTCAAGTAAATGGAGAGTCCTCTTCACACACTAAGGTCAATTATGGTGTTCCACAGGGTTCAGTGCTAGGACCAATTCTGTTTACATTATACATGCTTCCCTTAGGCAGCATCATTAGAAGACATAGCATAAATTTTCACTGCTATGCAGATGACACGCAGCTCTATCTGTCCATGAAGCCAGGTAACACACACCAATTAGTTAAACTGCAGGAATGTCTTAAAGACATAAAGACCTGGATGGCCGCTAACTTTCTGCTTCTTAATTCAGATCAAACTGAGGTTATTGTACTCGGCCCTGAAAATCTTAGAAATATGGTATCTAAGCAGATTCTTACTCTGGATGGCATTACCTTGGCCTCCAGTAACACTGTGAGGAACCTTGGAGTCATTTTTGACCAGGACATGTCCTTCAACGCACATATTAAACAAATATGTAAGACTGCTTTCTTCCATTTGCGCAACATCTCTAAAATTAGAAATATCCTGTCTCAGAGTGACGCTGAAAAACTAGTTCATGCATTTATTACTTCCAGGCTGGACTACTGTAATTCTTTATTATCAGGATGTCCTAAAAACTCGCTGAAAAGCCTTCAGCTGATCCAAAATGCTGCAGCAAGAGTCCTGACAGGGACTAGAAAGAGAGAGCAGATTTCTCCTGTTTTGGCTTCCCTTCATTGGCTTCCTGTTAAATCCAGAATTCAAAATCCTGCTCCTCACATACAAGGTCTTAAATAATCAGGCCCCATCTTATCTTAATGACCTTGTAGTACCATATCACCCTATTAGAGCACTTCGCTCTCACACTGCAGGCCTACTTGTTGTTCCTAGAGTATTTAAAAGTAGAATGGGAGGCAGAGCCTTCAGTTTTCAGGCCCCTCTTCTGTGGAACCAGCTTCCAGTTTGGATTCGGGAGACAGACACTATCTCTACTTTCAAGATTAGGCTTCAAACTTTCCTTTTTGCTAAAGCATATAGTTAGGGCTGGACCAGGTGACCCTGAATCCTCCCTTAGTTATGCTGCAATAGACGTAGGCTGCCGGGGATTCCCATGATGCATTGAGTTTTTCCTTTCCAGTCACCTTTCTCACTCACTATGTGTTAATAGACCTCTCTGCATCGAATCATATCTGTTATTAACCTCTGTCTCTCTTCCACAGCATGTCTTTATCCTGTTTTCCTTCTTTCACCCCAACCGGTCGCAGCAGATGGCCCCGCCCCTCCCTGAGCCTGGTTCTGCCGGAGGTTTCTTCCTGTTAAAAGGGAGTTTTTCCTTCCCACTGTCGCCAAAGTGCTTGCTCATAGGGGGTCATATGATTGTTGGGTTTTTCTCTGTATTTATTATTGTGCGATCTACTGTACAATATAAAGCGCCTTGAGGCGCCTGTTTTTGTGATTTGGCGCTATATAAATAAAATTGAATTGAATTGAATTGAATGCTAATTATGTTACAATGTGTTTCATGTCATTTTAGGGAGATGCAAGAAACTAAAGTAACAAACAGTAATGAATTCATTTCTCCTGGGAGTAATTAAGCAATGTGCTGCATTACTTTTTAGAAAAGTGTTCTGTGTAATATGTGTAATACACAAACCCAACACCGGGCACAACAAAGATAGGAAAGACCTCCAACGTGCACAAACGTTTGACCACACAGCATGCAACTCATTTCAAGTCTTTGATATGCTGTAGAAATGGTGGTGGCTCTCAAAGTAGAGCCAATAAGAACCCAATGAGAGAAGCAACGAGGCTTTGGCTCAGTGCGTGATCTCGATCAGGGAATCAGAATCACTAAACTCTAATGGACTCCCATCCAAAACACTGTGTACTCGTGAAATTCACTTCATGCTGAAATTAAAATTTTGCCGTTTTATTTATGACAAGAGGAAAACTATTTACATAAATTGGTTTTGTGTATTTTCTACCAACTTGCTTTAACTTCAGCTACAACTACTTGAAGTTAACTATATGATCGATCTGGGTTGGTTCCAGTTTTGTTCCAAACCAACACAATCCCAGTTTCAGATAAATATATTTTAGACCCCATTTCTTTCTGGTTCTCTGAGCGTGAAACAACCCTGAACCCTGAAGCAGAGACAGTGGCGCGCTGCTTTTCAGCCTAATGTTAAATTACACTTTAAACATGGGAGCTTTGGTTTGGGTGGAGACAGGTTTTTTCATGTCTGGTGTTTGAAAATTAAGAAATGAAAAAAACCTTTTTTATTTCATACATTTCAGAAGTTGATTTCAGCTTCCACCGTATTAACATTTTTCATAGGGAAAATTAAACTGTAGGTTTATTTTTAAAAATGAAACCCAGACTTGTGTGAGATGGTCAACCATAAATAAATAAATAACATTAAAATCAGTCATTTGTCCACGAACACACGTCTGTTTTTCCAAAACTACAAGCACTGTTACAAATATAGACCAGCTGTCATGTTTCTTCAAACTGCTTAAATGTATGTGGATTTTTTTTTATCACATATCAAATCTTAAATACTGTACTGTGCAATAGTCTTGAGCCAGTGCTAGTTTCGTTATGTTTTATTTCCAAGAAGCCCGACTTGATAATTTCTTAAATGTGATTTTGAACAACACTTTTTCACTCATTTCACTCCATCCAGCATTCTCACAGGAATGTTTCAGCCAGTCAACAAAAACTTAGCATAACTTGGCATGGTGTCCATCTTCAAAATATTTGAGGAAACTGGACAAAAGAAGAAGTGGCAGGCCTAAAACCCATGTGACCTGATGTGATGTCATTAAGCACACTGCTGTTGCAATTTTAAAATGATGGCACTGCACCCTCCCAGTCCCCAGTCTTCTGAGCAAACATGCAAGTATGAACTTGAATATTTGGGTACAGAGAAAAATGGAGAAAAATGTCTAAAGTCACCTCAAAGTCTCAATCATCCAGGAAACCCCCAAAGGTTGTTTGTCTGGATGTTTTCAGTGGGAGAAACGTTTCATCATCATCCAGGTGACTTCTTCAGTCTCAGCTGACTGCAGGTTTCCAACTTTATAAACAGTACATCTGCATAATGACTGAAACCAGCACCACTGAATGAACAATGGACTGGGAGGTCAGTTTCTTGATCACTAATATGCAAATTGTCATGGCCATTGATCAACAACCACTGATCAATGGCCATGAGTCCCATTCACAGAGAGCTGAGGAATGGCTGCAATCACAGCATTGTAAGATGGTGACAGATGTACACTCATGGAACTCAGAACTGGTCTTTGCAAAATAGTTTTACGTGTAGTCAAACTGTATTGAATTTATGTGTGGATGTCAGCACATTTTGTGAATACTGTGTTTAGACTGTGGATTATATACATATATATACACAAGAACTGGCCTGGGGTTGGGTGGCTGTAGTTCAGGAGGGGAAGCAGATCATAAACTAATCAGAAGGTTGGCGGCTAAAAACTGTCTGACTCTTTGCAGATGGTGGATTTTCTGCATTCATAATTCCCAAGTGTTCAGCATCCCCAGCATCACTGGTTGGAAGACTGGTTACAGTTGTGTAACATATGCTCCACAAGCACAAACAAATGTGTGCAACTTTAGAGTACTCACAAAAAAACCTTAAAATTCACACAAATTCAGTACAGTCCCAAAACACTGGAGAATGAGGTAAAAGCATACCTGCATAGAAACACACACTACCCTGTAACGGAGTGATGCTGACAGAACAGAGACAGCCAGGATCAGGAGTAGAGCTCGGGAATGAAGCCCGGAAAACTGAAGGTGAATGAAGCATGCAGGTGTTCACACCAAATGTGGACTTCCAAGCTTGTTACAACACAAACTCTGTTTTTACATATACTGTTTTCATTTTTCCACCTGTTTCCATAAATCACTGCACACATTCTCCCAGAAAATTATGATAAAGGAGCGGCGGCCCAAGACTTTTACACAGCACTGTGTAACTGCACATTTTATGACCATCAGCTGACAGACTTGTGCCTGCACCGGGACTACCATCTACCTGTGGTGAGCTTCACGGCGATACTTCTTCATGGCTACACCGTCCATGTTGGCTGGAAGAGCAGCGAAGTTCTGCAGACGGTCGCTCCATGAGGTCGTCATCTTTAACTGTTAGTAATGTTTCTGTAAGAAACGAGACAGAATCACTTACAGAGAGACCAGCTGGGTCTGTCTGTGTCGTACTGAGAGCATTAACGAGGAAGCTTCAGTGAATCCCTGTTACACCCACGGTCCCTCTCCTCACATCCTTTAACGTCGTAACGCCTCAAATCTCACTTTTTGATAAACGTGATTAGGTGACCCACACCCTCTTCGTCCACTCAAACCTCGCATAGCCCTTTCCCACTACTACCCACTCGGCTCGGCTCGGTTTTAGGGGTTTCCATTGTTTATTAAGGTCATGTGGTTTGGACTGTTAGCAGCACATGCGTATTTTAAACAAGAGCAGAAGGCAAGTTCCGGTAAAGTTAAGGTTTATCTTATAGACAAGAGTAAGTTCAGATGCTGCTGCTGACAGCTTACAGTATGCTGTGTAATCACACTCCGAGCGACCACGCACTGAAAGCTCCAGCTGCCCTCGGACAAAATCACAAGTTTGGAACAACTTTACCGGACCAGCACGCTGTTAAGGTGAAACGCAGTTTTACGATCTATGCATAAGAATGACAAACAACTCACCGTCGTTTCTACAGTTTTAAGTTGGCACACTGTATGGAGCATGCGCAATTCTTTGCAGCTGCTTCCTGGTCTTGTCTGTTGTTATTGCGGCTTCCCTTTGCACCGAATGACTTCACCGCCCTCTCCTGGAGCTTCTGAATACTTGGCCCGTGTGCCCGCCTCGACACCTCCGTGGACAAAAATGTACACGCACAAAATCTGCCATATAATCCTCATTCGACAATGTACCCATTTTTTCATAAATCCCTGAACCGACTTGAACCCTTTTCAAAATGATCAAACAAAATTATTTTCAGGATATTAAGCCTCTGAAAGCCTGCTTAAACATTTGAACTACTTCACCATTCTTTACATTATTCTTTTTTATCTGTTTCTCTCAAACGCACACACACACACACACACACACACACACACACACACACAAAAATCACTCCGGGTGGTCACACGGCTCAATAATATACCCGGCAAAAATACGAGACTGTCCAAGACCGATGACCTATCCCCGTTGTTACGGCCCTGGGCCTCGGAGGGAGTGAGACTGCCTATTTGTGTTCATGCAAATTTAAGTGTGCTAGGACTCGTGAATGATTGGCTGCTGGGAGTCCCGTGCCAGCCTTCTTTTATGCAGATCGCAGTGGGCCAGACCTCGCGGACGATTGGCTGCCTGGAGATCCCATGTCCACTCCAAGACCAATTGACTGGCTGATTGTCTGCACCTGGGAGGATAAAAGGCTGATGATCCTTCACACTATGGGGAACTGCTGCTCTGAAGTGAACATGCAGTGTCCTCCTCGTATGCTTTGCATGTGAAGCTCGTTTGTTAAAACCTGTTTGCTGTGTTACACCTGATATACAGCTGACCCTAGTTTTACTAGAGTCTTGTTCGATTTGAACTGTGTTTGTAACCTCTGATATTCAGCCGACCTTAGTTTTATAAGAGTCTTGTGTTTGCCGGCTCACCTTAGTTAACCCTTAGCTTTTATTTTGTGTGCTGCCAGCTTACCTTAGTTAATCCTTAGTTTTATTCTTGCCTGTTCTTTTCATTGTGTATTAATTGTTTCCCCGGTGGTCTGTTGAACAGCCCCGTCGGTTTTTAGTTTAATGTTTGTAATAAAACCCTTTATTAACTCAGATTTCGTGAGAGGGCTTGTGTATGTTTCTCCCCTTCTGTCGCCTAGCAGAGGGGGTCGTAACAGAAGTGGGGGCTCGTCCGGGATATCTCCTTTTCCCCATAAGGAGAATTCCCATTTGAAAGAGAGAAAGTGTGTTTTGCTCCATTTTGTTTTTTGTCTCTTCTGCCCTCTTCCCTGTTTTGAGCGTCATGTCGGCTCCATTTTGTTTAGAGGATTTTTTAAAAGCTCCATCTGTTGTGCTCCTTGAGAGCTACCGCAAATGCGAATTGCTGCAAATTGCAGAACACCTTAAGCTACAGGTCTCTAAAACACTCCGTAAGAGTGACCTGAAAGCGGGGGTAGTGGACAAGTTGGTGGAGGCTGGTCTAATGCAAGCCCCTGATCTGCCTGAAGTGCCTGTGGTCTCCGGTGAGCCTAGTCGAACTTCCTCAGTTGAGGGGGACCATAAGGATGGTATGGGTCATGACAGTGTGGGAGATGAGCGGGGAAGACGCCGCGCACGCTCCCTCGCTATGATCCTCTTTCCCCTGGAAGCTCAGAAGCCCGGGATGGGGCCCGGCTAAAGGTGCGACTGGCACGGCTCCAGTTGGAGGCCGAGGAGAAGGCTCAAGTCAGGCGAGCTCAATTAGAGCTTGAGATCAGAAAGCTGGAAATAGAGGCAGATAAAACAGTGAGGCTGCGTAAGCTGGAGCTGGAGTCTCAGCCACGAGCCTCATCTGTCTCCGCTGATGGTCCAGGTTCTGCCCCCGTGTCTACTACTCCTTATGACATTAGTAAGTGCATTTCTTTAGTGCCTGCTTTTAAAGAGGCTGAGGTGGATTCTTATTTTGCAGCATTTGAGCGCATTGCTGGTGCTTTGCAGTGGCCTAGTGAGATCTGGCCCCTTTTATTACAGTGTAAACTGACTGGAAAAGCCCAAGAGGTGGTAGCTGCGCTTCCCTTAAAAGACAGTTTGGAGTATTCTTGTGTTAAATCAGCTGTGTTGCAAGCATATGAATTGGTTCCTGAAGCATACAGGCAGAAATTCCGGCTACAGAAGAAACTTCCCTCCCAAACGTATGTGGAGTTTGCCAGGGAAAAAGGTATCCTCTTTGACAAGTGGTGCTCTGCGTCAAAAGCCAGTGATTATGATTCATTGCGTGAATTGATGTTGCTGGAAGACTTTAAAAAGTGTCTTCCAGAGAGCATAGTGTTATACCTGAATGAGCAGAAAGTAACCACTCTAGCAACTGCAGGAGTTCTCGCAGATGAGTATGTGCTCACCCATAAATCCTCTTTTCTGGTTAAAGAGAAGTCCCAGTTTAGTGCCGGGCAGCAGGCTCGCACTGTTAAACCCTTAGGCTCTAAAGAGAGTCGAGAGTGTTTTTACTGTCATAAACCGGGACATGTCATTGCGGACTGTTTGGCCCTGAAACGCAAAACAGTGAATTCTCAGCAACCCAAAGGTGTTGCCTTTGTGAAAGCAGCGTCCCATCCTGAGGTGCTTGATCGTGGTGGTAAGGTGCCAGACCCTTGTTTTGACCCATTTATCTTTGATGGTTTTGTGTCACTAACTGATAAATCCGCTGATCTAAAATCTGTGCGCATATTGCGAGACACTGGAGGGTCTCAGACCTTAATCCTTTCTAGTGCTTTACCTTTCTCGGCAGACAGTGCATGCGGATTTAATGTTGTGCTGCGTGGAATAGAGATGGGTTATGCTCCCAGACCCGTTCACCGGGTCTATATCAAATCAGAGCTCGTTACGGGATTTTTCCCTGTCGCAGTATGTCCGACCTTACCCATAGAGGGGGTGGCCATGTTGCTAGGAAATGATATTGCGGGCGGATTAGTGCGTCCTAGTCTGGAGGTGCTGGATAAGCCCCTCAGTTCTGATGCCCTAGATATTTCTGTGACCCCAAAGCTGTACCCAGCCTGTGTGGTTACTCGTGCCCAAGCCCGTAAAGATGGCGACGTTACCCTCGCTGATTCTGTGTTGATGACCTCATTTTCTGAGGAGGGTGCCGCGTTACCTGACGAAAACAATGTTTTGTCTTCCCCAGACTTGGAAAACCCTGAGGAGCCTGGTCCATCTGTAAAAGAAATACCACTGTCTTTAACCAGAGAAAATCTGTCGGCGGCCCAGTTGGTTGATGAATCGTTGCAGCGATGTTTTAAGCATGTGGTAAGTGCTGAGCAAGCTAAGAATGAGCAACAAGCCTATTTCATATAACAAGGTGTGCTAATGCGTCAGTGGTTTCCATTGGGTGCTAGGAGTGTGGACTGGAGTAAGGTTAAGCAGATTGTCATACCCACGCTGTATCGGTCAAAGATCCTAGCGCTGGCTCATGAAAGCCAGTGGTCGGGACATTTAGGCATCACAAAAACGTATCAGTTACTATTAAAACACTTCTTCTGGCCTGGCATGAAACGTGATGTGGCAGCTTTCTGCCGTAGTTGCCATGTGTGTCAACTTGCAGGTAAACCAAATCAGGTTATACCCCCTGCACCATTATGTCCCATCCCAGTAGTCGATCAACCATTTGATCACGTCATAGTAGACTGCGTAGGTCCACTACCAAGAACAAAGTCGGGAAACCAATATTTACTCACCATTATGTGTGCAGCTACACGTTTCCCTGAGGCTATTCCACTGCACAAAATTACAGCAAGGTCAGTTGTGAGAGCCCTTACTAAGTTTTTTTCTACATTCGGCCTGCCTAAAGTCATTCAAACAGATCAAGGTTCTAACTTTCAGTCTAAATTATTCAAGCAAGTAGCTAAAAGCCTACAAATCAAACAGGTTGTGTCCTCTGCCTATCACCCAGAGTCCCAAGGAGCTTTAGAGCGGTGGCATCAAACCTTAAAAGCCATGCTCCGCAAATATTGCTTCGAGGCCAAAGTGGATTGGGATGAAGGGATTCCCTTTGTGTTGTTTGCTGCTCGCGAAGCCGTCCAAGAGTCACTCGGGTTCAGTCCCTCTGAACTAGTGTTTGGCCACACGCCTCGTGGCCCACTTAAAGCAATAAAAGAGGAACTTTTGATCCCGGAAGGGAGCCCTAGAGTGGGAGTGACCAAGTATGTGCAAGATTTCCGTGAGCGTTTGAGTCAGGCTAATGCTCTGGCTAAGCAGCACCTCGCTGTTTCACAAGGAAAAATGAAACGCACTTATGATAAGGCTGCTGTCAAACGACAATTCCAGACAGGAGATGAAGTACTTGTTCTCTTGCCTGTCCCCGGATCATCTCTTTCTGCTAAGTATGAGGGGCCTTATGAGGTACGCGAAAGAGTAGGAGAAACTGATTATATAATCGGCACGCCAAATCGAAGACGCAAATCCCGTGTTTGCCATATAAACATGTTAAAGTTGTACCACTCCAGACCCCAACCAAAACCCGCGGGGAGCTGTGCTCCTGTGGCCGTCTTCAGTCACTCAGAGGTAGAAAGCACAGACGAGGCTGATGGTTTAAAACTGAACTACTCCGGTTGTTCTAAGCCTCGATTGCCTAACTCTGAAGTGTTAAAATCATTCCGGAGTCAGCTTGATCACCTGTCTTCCGAGCAACAAGAAGACGTAGCTAGTTTGGTCCATGAGTACCCCTGTTTATTTGGCGATGTGCCAACACGAACTACAGTGCTAAAACATGACATTGATGTTCAAAATGCAAAACCCATCAAACAACACCCTTATCGCGTAAATCCCACCAAACGTTTGTTGATGAAGCAAGAAACTGAGTATCTGCTACAACATGGTTTGGCAGAGCCCAGTCAGAGCCCCTGGAGCTCACCATGCTTGCTAGAAGCGAAGCCAGATGGTTCACCTCGTTTTATCACTGACTTCCGCAAAGTAAACGCCGTTACTGTCCCTGACTCTTACCCACTCCCTAGAATTGAGGATTGCGTGGACAGTATTGGAATGGCCCAGTACGTGACTAAATTAGACCTTCTCAAAGGCTATTGGCAAGTCCCCTTAACCGAGCGTGCTTCTACCATTTCAGCTTTTGTAACACCTGACACCTTTTTGCAGTACACGGTCATGGCATTTGGGATGTGTAATGCACCCGCGACATTCCAGAGATTGGTGAATACGGTCCTCTATGGCCTTTCCAACTGTAGTGTTTACCTAGATGACCTGGTAATATACACTAAAACATGGTCGGACCATTTGTACACTCTGCGCCAAGTATTCTACCATTTAGCTCAGGCTTCTTTAACCCTCAATCTAGCTAAATGTGAATTTGCTAAGGCCACAGTGACTTATTTGGGCAGAGAGGTGGGACGCGGGCAGGTGCGACCTCTTAACGCCAAGGTTGCAGTGATTATGGAGTATCCCACGCCTACCACCCGGCGGGAGTTGCGCAGATTCCTGGGAATGGTGGGTTATTACAGGAACTTCTGTAAAAACTTCTCCTCCATAGTCCAGCCGTTGACCAACCTGCTAAGCCCTAAGGTTGATTTCCTATGGTCTGATGAGTGTCAGGATGCCTTTGAAAGTGCAAAAGCCCTCCTATGCCACACTCCCGTGTTAACTGCCCCCGACTTGACGCGTCCATTCAAATTAGAGGTTGATGCCAGTGCTGTTGGGGCTGGGGCAGTACTGTTGCAAGAAGACTTGCAGGGATTGGACCACCCCATTTGTTACTTCTCCCGCAAGTTTAACAAGCATCAGGTAAACTACTCCGTCATTGAAAAGGAGACATTGGCCCTGTTGCTAGCTCTTCAGCACTTCCATGTGTACTTGGGGTCTGGCACATTACCCGTTGTAGTGTACACTGATCATAATCCACTTGTATTTCTTGCCCAAATGTTTAACCACAATCAACGACTCATGCGATGGGCCTTGCTGCTACAAGAGTACAATTTGGAGATTCGGCATATAAAAGGATCAGAAAATGTGCTAGCTGATGGCCTCTCCCGGGTGTGAGTATGACTTGTTTTTTTTGTCTGTCACGAATATTGAAATCTGTGTATACAAAACGTAGTCTTGTATTTTAAGGGGAGGGGTGTTACGGCCCTGGGCCTCGGAGGGAGTGAGACTGCCTATTTGTGTTCATGCAAATTTAAGTGTGCTAGGACTCGTGGATGATTGGCTGCTGGGAGTCCCGTGCCAGCCTTCTTTTATGCAGATCGCAGTGGGCCAGACCTCGCGGACGATTGGCTGCCTGGAGATCCCATGTCCACTCCAAGACCAATTGACTGGCTGATTGTCTGCACCTGGGAGGATAAAAGGCTGATGATCCTTCACACTATGGGGAACTGCTGCTCTGAAGTGAACATGCAGTGTCCTCCTCGTCTGCTTTGCATGTGAAGCTCGTTTGTTAAAACCTGTTTGCTGTGTTACACCTGATATACAGCTGACCCTAGTTTTACTAGAGTCTTGTTCGATTTGAACTGTGTTTGTAACCTCTGATATTCAGCCGACCTTAGTTTTATAAGAGTCTTGTGTTTGCCGGCTCACCTTAGTTAACCCTTAGCTTTTATTTTGTGTGCTGCCAGCTTACCTTAGTTAATCCTTAGTTTTATTCTTGCCTGTTCTTTTCATTGTGTATTAATTGTTTCCCCGGTGGTCTGTTGAACAGCCCCGTCGGTTTTTAGTTTAATGTTTGTAATAAAACCCTTTATTAACTCAGATTTCGTGAGAGGGCTTGTGTATGTTTCTCCCCTTCTGTCGCCTAGCAGAGGGGGGTCGTAACACCGTTTATTAATTCAATTCAATTCAATTCAATTTTATTTATATAGCGCCAAATCACAACAAAAGTCGCCTCAAGGCGCTTTATATTGTACAGTAGATAGCACAATAATAAATACAGAGAAAAGCCCAACAATCATATGACCCCCTATGAGCAAGCACTTTGGCGACAGTGGGAAGGAAAAACTCCCTTTTAACAGGAAGAAACCTCCGGCAGAACCAGGCTCAGGGAGGGCGGCCATCTGCTGCGACCGGTTGGGGTGAAGAAGGAAAACAGGATAAAGACATGCTGTGGAAGAGAGACAGAGATTAATAACAGATATGATTCGATGCAGAGAGGTCTATTAACACATAGTGAGTGAGAAAGGTGAGTGGAAGGGAAAAACTCAATGCATCATGGGAATCCCCGGCAGCCTACGTCTATTGCAGCATAACTAAGGGAGGATTCAGGGTCACCTGGTCCAGCCCTAACTATATGCTTTAGCAAAAAGGAAAGTTTGAAGCCTAATCTTGAAAGTAGAGATAGTGTCTGTCTCCCGAATCCAAACTGGAAGCTGGTTCCACAGAAGAGGGGCCTGAAAACTGAAGGCTCTGCCTCCCATTCTACTTTTAAATACTCTAGGAACAACAAGTAAGCCTGCAGAGCGAGAGCGAAGTGCTCTAATGGGGTGATATGGTACTACAAGGTCATTAAGATAAGATGGGGCCTGATTATTTAAGACTTTGTATGTGAGGAGCAGGATTTTGAATTCAATTCTGGATTTAACAGGAAGCCAATGAAGGGAAGCCAAAACAGGAGAAATATGCTCTCTCTTTCTAGTCCCTGTCAGTACCCTTGCTGCAGCATTTTGGATTAGCTGAAGGCTTTTCAGTGAGTTTTTAGGACATCCTGATAATAAAGAATTACAGTAGTCCAGCCTGGAAGTAATAAATGCATGAACTAGTTTTTCAGCATCACTCTGAGACAGGATATTTCTAATTTTAGAGATGTTGCGCAAATGGAAGAAAGCAGTCTTACATATTTGTTTAATATGTGCATTGAAGGACATGTCCTGGTCAAAAATGACTCCAAGGTTCCTCACAGTGTTACTGGAGGCCGAGGTAATGCCATCCAGAGTAAGAATCTGCTTAGATACCATATTTCTAAGATTTTCAGGGCCGAGTACAATAACCTCAGTTTGATCTGAATTAAGAAGCAGAAAGTTAGCGGCCATCCAGGTCTTTATGTCTTTAAGACATTCCTGCAGTTTCACTAATTGGTGTGTGTTACCTGGCTTCATGGATAGATAGAGCTGCGTGTCATCTGCATAGCAGTGAAAATTTATGCTATGTCTTCTAATGATGCTGCCTAAGGGAAGCATGTATAATGTAAATAGAATTGGTCCTAGCACTGAACCCTGTGGAACACCATATTTAACCTTAGTGTGTGAAGAGGACTCTCCATTTACTTGAACAAATTGGAGTCTATTAGATAGATATGATACAAACCACTGCAGTGCAGTACCTGTAATACCTACAGCATGTTCTAATCGCTCTAATAGGATATTATGGTCAACAGTATCAAACGCAGCACTGAGGTCTAGCAGGACAAGCACAGAGATGAGTCCACTGTCAGAGGCCATAAGAAGATCATTTGTAACCTTCACTAAAGCTGTTTCTGTGCTGTGATGAGCTCTGAAACCTGACTGAAACTCTTCAAATAAGCCATTCCTCTGCAGATGATCTGTTAGCTGTTTGACAACTACTCTTTCAAGGATTTTTGATATGAAAGGAAGGTTGGAGATTGGCCTATAATTAGCTAAGACAGCTGGGTCTAGAGATGACTTTTTGAGTAAAGGTTTAACTACAGCCAGCTTGAAGGCCTGTGGTACATAGCCGATTATTAGAGAGAGGTTGATCATATTTAAGATCGAAGAATTAATTAATGGCAGGACTTCTTTGAGCAGTTTTGTAGGAATGGGGTCTAAAAGACACGTTGATGGTTTGGAGGAATTAATTATTGAAGTTAACTCAGAAAGATCAATTGGAGAAAAAGAGTCTAACTTAACACCGATGGTACTAAAAGTAGCTGTAGATAATATTACATCTGTGGGATGATTATTGGTAATTTTTTCTCTAATGATAAAAATTTTATTTGTGAAGAAGTTCATGAAGTCATTACTAGTTAACGTTAAAGGGATTGTTGGCTCAGTAGAGCTCTGACTTTTTGTCAGTCTGGCTACAGTGCTGAAGAGAAACCTGGGGTTGTTCTTATTTTCTTCAATCAGTGACGAATAGTAAGATGTTCTGGCTTTGCGGAGGGCTTTCTTATAAAGCAGCAAACTATTTCTCCAGGCTAAATGATGATCCTCTAAATTTGTGACACGCCATTTCCTCTCCAGCTTACGAGTTATCTGCTTTAGGCTACGTGTTTGAGAATTATACCACGGAGTCAGGTACTTCGGATTTGAGGCTTTAGTTTTCACAGGAGCTACAGTATCCAGAGTCGTACGTAGAGAGGAGGTAAAATTATTAACAAGATAATCGACCTCTGTTGGAGTAGCGTTCAGATAGCTGCTCTGCTCTATGTTGGTACAGGGCATTGAAGATGATAACAGTGGGTGGATTATATTCTTAAACTTAGTTACAGCACTTTCAGAAAGACATCTACTTTGATAAAGTCTACTCTCCACTGCTGTGTAATCAATTATTGTAAATGTAAATGTTATCAGGAAATGATCAGACAGCAGAGGGTTTTCAGGAAACACTGTTAAATGTCCAGTTTCTATGCCATATGTTAAAACAAGATCTAGAGTGTGATTAAAGTGGTGGGTGGGTTCTTTTACATTTTGAGAGAAGCCAATTGAGTCTAATAACAGATTAAATGCCATGTTGAGGCTGTCATTTTTAGCATCTACATGGATGTTAAAATCACCCACAATAATTATTTTATCTGAGCTGAGCACTAAATCAGATAAAAAGTCTGAGAAATCAGAGAGAAACTCTGTGTAAGGCCCAGGTGGACGATAGATGATAACAAGTAAGACTGGTTTCTGAGTTTTACAGCTGGGGTGGACGAGGCTAAGCATCAGGCTTTCAAATGAATTAAAAGTCTGTCTTGGTCTTTCGTTAATTAATAGACTGGTGTGAAAAATTGCTGCCACACCGCCCCCTCGGCCTGTGCTTCGGGATTTCTGGTAGTTAGAATGACTCGGGGGTGTTGATTCATTTAAACTAACATACTCATCCTGCTGCAACCAGGTTTCTGTAAGGCAGAGTAAATCGATTTGTTGATCAATTATTAAGTCATGTACTAACAGAGACTTGGAGGAGAGAGACCTAATATTTAATAATCCACATTTCACTGTTTTACTCTTTGGTTCAGATGTGGATACTGTATTGTTCTTTCTTTGTGATTTTTTATGTTTAAGTTGTTTATTGCTGGTTTTTAGTTTGTTTTTTGTCTGATTATTTATATGGAAAATAATTTGTTTTATAATTCAAATGTTTCAAACCAGCGTTCTTCCCTGTCCAGGATGTGTACATCCTCATCATTGAAAGAGTATCCACTGGCCTGTAGGTGTAAATAGACTGCAGAGTCCTGGCCTGACGAGGTAGCTCTTCTGTGTTGTGCCATCCTCTCAGCCAGAGGTTGCATGTGCATGCAGTGGATGTCAGAGCACAAAATAAGACATGAAGTTTAAAGAATTGTCTGTAGGTCTCAGATATGATCTTATCAAAGCACAGATCTGGGTAACGATATAGAAGAAGTTCTACAGTATGACGCAATGGCCTTCTTCATCTGTAATTGGAAGACGTTTGGAATCAAAAGGATTGTTCATGGCCAAACCTCAGTGGCCGCACAACCAGCTTAAGTGACTGAAGTAGAAGAGCCTGTAGGTCTGGATCAGAGTGGAAGGGTAAAGTGAACCAGGTCCTAATTCTGACAGAGCATTACTCTGTGGCAAGAGGACAACGTTCCACAAAGACAACTATTTCTGCAACACCAGTCAGGCCTGGTCACTCCTCAGTAAAAGGCTCATTACAGCCCAGTTTGCAAAAAGGCACCTGAAGGACTCTCAGCACATGGTCTGATGAAACAAGGATTGAAACTTTGGGCTGAATGACAAGCATTATGTCTGAGGAAACTAAGCACTGGCCTATACTATGACCAAAGTGGAGGATGGGTGTGACAGCATCACACCCATCATGAAGCCATGACCGAGACACAGCTATGAAACTAGCAGGCCATGTTACACACCACAACAACAGATGCAAGGACTCCCCTAAGAACTGCGGGCGCAACCTGCGTGTTGACACAAACAATAACTGGTGCATGAACACTGCCACTACTGACAGACACAGTTCAACTGACACAGATGAACTAGGTCCTGTTGCTGTTGCTGGTGTGTGTTCGGCTGCAAGCCGAGTGTGTAAATCGACGTATGCTGAAAAGTATTGTATGCAGAAATTACGTGTGTCAAACGACGGTGTTAAACAGTGTTCTCTTTTATTATTCCAGGCAAAAAGTAATATCAGTTTGAAATTAGCTTACCTACAGATAAACCATTAGTACATAAAATCAGATGACAGGAAGCTTCTTGACTGCTCTATGTACTGAAACCCAGAAACAGGATTCAACGAGTCAAATTTAAAAAGTAAACAAAAGTGTGGCCAGAGGGCCGATGGCGCGATATGGCAGCCTCGCCTCTGTCAGTCTGCCCCAGGGCAGCTGTGGCTACAACCGTAGCTTGCCTCCACCAGTGTATGAATGTGAGCGTGAATGAATAATGGCATTGTAAAGCGCTTTGGGTGCCTTGAAAAGCGCTATATAAATCCAATCCATTATTATTATTATTATTAAAATAGTTAAACTTAAGAATCACACTGCAGATTTATAATGAAATGTAGAACACTAATAGTAAGATTTATGAAGTTTGGACTTGTGAGTTCAAATTAAATGAGATCAGAATAAAACTATTTTTAACCAATTTGAATTATCCATCCATCCATCCATTCGCTTCTGCCTATTCTTTTCAGGGTCGCGGGGGGCGCTGGAGCCTATCCCAGCTGTCATAGGGCGAGAGGCGGGGTACGCCCTGGACAGGTCGCCAGTCTGTCACAGGGCTAACACACAGAGACAGACAACCATTCGCACTCACATTCACTCCCGGATTCACACCTATGGGCAGATTGATTAATCAATTAACCTATCCCCACAAACTGTCTTTGGATGGTGGGAGGAAGTCGGATTACCCCGAGGGAACCCATGCAAACACGGGGAGAGCATGCAAACTGCACACTGAAAGACCCGGGCCAATTTGAATTTTTTAAGTTTAAAACGAAGCAAAAAGTTCTTTTAACGTGAAATATGAAAAATCTGAGAGGCTTTGACGATTATAGTATCTGTTCTGCTATTTAATTTAACCAACAACCAATTGTAGTTATTATTAAAATATAAATTAGCTGATAGAATATTTTGTTTATTTTATGCAATATTTGCATTATTTTCAGTTAAATAAGCCGAGTGAAAAGCGGTAACCGAGGCATTATCATTTCCACCATAACAAAAAAGCGAGTAAGCGACTGTTGGGTAAATTGCGTTGGCTACATTCATGATAGATTGTGGTAATGTTCATTTTTAATGAAATTACATTAAATATACACTTTTCTTTTAATGGCTAAATGACCTCCTCAACATGTCCTGAAGTTCTCCAGAGGCCTGGGTATGAACTCATCATGTGATTCAGGTGTGCCGACCCAGGGTGATATCTAAAACCTGCAGGACACCGGCCCTGAAGGGCTGCAGTTCCCCACCCCTGCTGTTTCTGGACATGAAGAAAGACAATCTAAACATTTTACTGCTTAATAATCCCACACCATCACAGCTACACTGTTAAAACACTGACATGAGCATTGGGCATATGTTTTTGTGATTTGAATTTCCTCTCTGTGATTGGTGGGTGTGTTTTCTCAACTTGTTCTCACAAGACAAATAGTTGAGCATCAAAGTCCTGCCTGAAATGTACCTGCATGCATTTCAGCCTGTCACAACTAATTTCTTCTTCTGTGTGACAGTGTTCCAACATGAAAATGCAAAATAAATGCAAAAGTTTGATTTCTTTGCATGTGTGGATTGCATAGGTTGTTACCAACATGTGGTGAGAATTTCTTATCAATAGCATGTATACAGTGTACATAGTACACAAGTCTCTCTTAAAAAACCAAAACATCTTGAACTCAACAGGAGTAGCTCTTTAAACTAAGGATGTGATAAATATAAAAACAGCTTCAGACTGGAAAACGGAGAGATGAGTAACTCACACCATGGTTCATAGTAGCTGCAGCAGCACTGAGTCTCTCTGCAGCGGCTACCCCATTCACAGATGTGGGTCTGGTTATTTATTCCTTGGCATGCCAACTTGGTCTGTAAAGACACAAATAGTATTGAATCAACAGCCTTCTAACACCAATTACATGAGGAAGATGTTTTTAAAAATTCTATCATATTAAGCTTATGTGATTTCAAATCTCAGAAATATCCCATTAATACTAGTTATTTCAAATATTGAGTAGAACAAGTGGAACCAGAACCCCTCTATCAGTAACCTTACTGGAACTGTGCAACACAGGGAGGCACTGCTGTCCATTCGATCAAGTTAAAGGGGTAAAGAGAGAACAAGATCAGAGAGACAATCCCAACAATATGACAGCGCCTGTCAATCAGCACTTGGCGTTGGTGGGAAGGAAGAAATTTTTCAACTGGGAAAGAGCTCTGGGAGAATCCGCTGTTGTGCCAAAAAGTGATCATCTGCCAGAAAGTGATTGCCGTCCGCGGGAGCACGTGCAGCTGCTTAAAGCTGAAGCGCCCAGATTACTTACATAGACAGCTATTTCTGGGATCAAACTGATATAACGTGCAAAAAGATAAGATAAGATAAGATAAGATAACCTTTATTAGTCCCACATGTGGGAAATTTGTTTTGTCACAGCAGGAAGTGGACAGTGCAAAAGTTATGAAGCAAAAATTAGAATAAAATAAAATAAGAATAAATCCAGTACACAACTGTACAGAACAGAATAAAATAAAATACTATATACAGTAGAATAAAATAGAATAAAATATACAATGAGATAAAAATAGAATACAAATGCTATATACAACTGAGTAAAAATACAACGATGCCAGAAAAGATTATTGCACATTAGTGTTATTGCACATGTGTGGATGTGTGTGTTTGATCAGTTAAAGTCTTTATTGTAGAGTCTGACAGCAGTGGGGAGGAAAGACCTGCGAAATCTCTCCGTCCCACACCGTGGGTGCCGCAGCCACTGAAGGAGCTGCTCAGTGCCTTCACAGTCTCATGCATGGGGTGGGAGATGTTGTCCAACAGGGATGACAGCTTAGCCGCCATTCTCCTGTCACTCACCACCTCCACTGGGTCCAGAGGGCATCCTAGAACAGAGCTGGCCCTGCGGATCAGCCTGTTCAGTCTCTTCCTGTCCCCGGCGGAGATGTTGCCGCCCCAGCAGACCACACCATAAAAGATGGCAGAGGCCACCACAGAGTCATAGAAAGTCTTCAGGAGTGGGCCCTCCACTCCAAACGACCTGAGTCTCCGCAGCAGGTACAGCCTGCTCTGCCCTTTCCTGTAGAGGGCGTCTGAGTTATGAGTCCAGTCCAGTTTGCTGTTCAGATGAACACCAAGGTACCTGTAGCTGTCCACAGCCTCAATGTCCATACCTTGGATGTTCAGTGGTTGCAGTGGAGGATGTTTGTGCCTGCGGAAGTCTACCACCAGCTCCTTGGTTTTACTGGCATTGATCTGGAGGTAGTTCAGCTGGCACCAGTCCACAAAGTCTTGAGTCAGTCCTCTGTACTCCTTGTCGTCCCCATCAGTGATGAGGCCGACTATTGCAGAGTCATCAGAGAACTTCTGCAGGAAGCACTGGGTGGAGTTGTGGGAGAAGTCTGCAGTGTAGATGGTGAAGAGGAACTGAGCCAGAACCGTTCCCTGTGGGGCCCCCATACTGCAGACGACCCTGTCCGACACACAGCCCTGAGTCCTCACATACTGTGGTCGGTCGGTGAGGTAGTCCAGAATCCAGGTAGTGAGGTGATGGTCCACTCCAGAGTTCTCCAGCTTGTCCTTCAGAACCGAGGGAAGAATGGTGTTGAAGGCACTGGAGAAATCAAAGAACATGATTCTCACAGTGCTCCCAGCGGTCTCCAGGTGAGCGAGGGAACGATGTAGGAGGTGAATGACGGCATCATCCGCTCCAATGCCAGGCTGGTAGGCAAACTGAAGTGGGTCCAGTGATGAGCTCACCAGGTGCCGAAGCTGAGCCAGGACCAGCCGCTCCAGGGTCTTCATCAGGTGGGATGTCAGAGCCACCGGCCTGTAGCTGTTGAGGTCCTTGGGGCGTGAAGTCTTTGGCACTGGTACAACACAGGAGGTTTTCCAGAGCTGTGGGACTCGTCCCAGCCTCAGGCTTAGGTTGAAGAGGTGCTCCATCACCCCACACAGTTGGTCCGCGCAGGACCTGACGACCCTCGAGCTGATGCCATCTGGACCCGCTGCCTTCTTGGCTTTAATCCTCCTCAGTTCCCTCCTAACCTGGGTGGTTGAGAGAGACAGGCTGGAGCCTTGTGTTGAGTGTGTATTGGATGCTGTTGTTGGGGGTGGGGAGGAGTGAGCAGGGTGAATAGAGGAGGTGTGAAGTGTCTGAGGTGTCAGAGGTGGAACAGCAGCAGTGGGGGTGGGTGAGTCTGCAGCCGATGTTGGAGACTGCCTCATGGATGAATCAAATCTGTTGAAGAAATGATTCAGTTCATTTGCCCACCTCACATCCCTCCCAGGCAGAGAGTTCTGATGTTTGTGGCCTGAGATGGTTCTGAGGCCTCTCCAGACTTCACCAACGTTATTTTGCTGAAGCTGGTTCTCCATCTTTTGCCTGTAGCTATCCTTCCCATTCCTTATCAGTCCCCTCAGCTCTCTCTGCACCCTTTTCAACTCCTCTTTGTCTTTGGATTTGAAGGCCTTCCTCTTCTGCTTGAGGACAGGTTTAATTTCTGGGGTAATCCAGGGTTTGTTGTTGGAGAAACACCGCACAGTCCTGGTAGGTACGGTGTTATCCACACAGAAATTAATATAGTCAGTAATGCATGTAGTAAGGCTGTCGATGTCCTCTCCGTGGTCGTCACAGATCACCTCCCACACAGTCGACTCAAAACAATCCTTAAGAGCCTCCTCGCTCTCCTCCGACCATCTCTGCACTGTGCGGGTGGCTGGTGGCTCCCTGCGCACTAAGGGCTTATACACAGGGACAAGGTGCACCAGGTTGTGGTCAGATCTGCCCAGGGGAGGGAGAGGTGATGAACTGTATGCCTCTTCAGCATTGGCATACAGTAAGTCCAGTGTTTTATTGTCTCTGGTTGGGCAGGTCACATACTGGGTGAAGGTGGGCAGTGTGGAGTCCAGTGAGGCATGATTGAAGTCCCCTGATATTATGAGAAGGGCTCTCGGAGATTGTGCTTGCAGTCTGCTGACCACAGAGTGGAGAGAGTCACAGGCTGCATCCGCGTTGCCCGAGGGGGGGACATACGCTGTTATCGCGATAACATGCGAGAAAAAAAAGAGACATTTATGCCTTTGTTATTAGGCAAAGGCATGTATTTATGGAACGTTAATGTTTCTTTTAACTGAATTATGACATTTGTCAGAAGTTTGTTTTCAGTATATAGCACAGTCACCAATGACTACAGGCAGCACGATGTTACAATGCTGCTGCTCGGCTGTTGACAGGGACACGCAAAGGTGAGCACATTACCCCTGTTCTTGCCTCTTTACACTGGTTGCCTGTCCATTTCAGAATTCATTTTAAAATGTTATTGTTTGCTTTTAAAGTTTTAAATGGCCGGGCTCCTTCTTACCTGTCAGACCTTCTACACCGATACACTCCACAAAGGTCTCTTAGATCAAGTGACCAGTCACTCCTTGCTGTCCCCATGTCGAGACTGAAACACCGGGGGGACCGAGCTTTCGCTGTTGTGGCCCCAAAATTATGGAATAAACTGCCCGTCCATATTAGGCTGGCCCCAACACTTGAAATGTTTTATCATATTAGGAATTGGTGGGGTTTCTCTGGTGTGGTGTCACGGGGTCTGCTTCTGTTTTCAGCCCAGGTAGGCGGGGTGGTGTGTCACGGGATGCTGACACACCGGCGGTACATCAGACGTCATTTGATGGAGCGTTATTTAGGAGCGGCGCAACAGACGTCTGGTGTCGGAGTATTGCCACCTCCCCGAGTGGTAACTTGTTTATTAATTCTCTGCGGTGTGCATACGGCCAACCTATGTCTTGGATTTGGTTTACTTTCCTGTTGTCCTGTATCCTCAGCTGGATCTATCACCCGCTTACCTGTCAGCTGTTTGTGAAGCCGCATTTCCGGGATCTCTACGGGGATAGATCTCAGCCTTTCTTCTACTTCCCGGGAAGCCTCGCCCGAGTCTGTACAGCCAGTGTGACAAGTGAGCTCTCCAACTCTCCCCATGTTTATTGTCGTTTCTTACCGGTCGTTTGGCATCCTTTCCTAAAGTTACGTTTTTCCTTTTTCCATAGATCCACCCTGCGTGTGCGGGTTACCCCTTTCCCTCTGAATGCGTGTCAGCTCCCTTCTCTGGTTTCCCTCCGTTTATTTGTCGGCGTACATATTCCATCCCGTGTAAATAAGTTGGACACTGTAAATAAACAGCACTACCTGCATTTTCTGCGTTTCTGTGTTCTGCCATAGAGTCCGTTTACTTAGCATAACATATCACTTTTAAAAACACACTTTTTTTCCAAGGCTTTTTAGGAGTAGTGCCAGAGTCAGCTTGTAGTCAGTTTTAGTCAGCTGTTGGTCCCCCCTAATCTTTTTGTTTGTTAATTTTATTCATTGTATATCTTATTGTCTATTTTACTAATGTTTTAATATTTAATATATATACTGATTTATTTTTATGTTCTTTTTCATTTATGTATTTATTTTATTGATATTTATATTTATTTCTTTGTCTGCTTAATGGATGGTTTTTAACTGCTATCTCTGTTTTATTATTGGAAAGCACTTTAGTCAACTTTGTTGTTTTCAAAGTGCTATAAAAATAAAGTTGGATTGGATTGGATAATTAATGGCTACAGGTTTATTGTCTGCTCTTGTTGTTTATATTGGTTAAATAATAACGTCTGAGAACATGGAGCTTTCAAGCTGCCAAAAAGTGATTGCAGCTTAAAACTTGTGACTGAAATACTGTTTCTACCTCAAACTTGATTGATATCATTCAGGAGGGTTATATGTGACACATTATTGTCAGGGGCAGGGTCTGTGACCCAGCATTTTGAGTTCATTTTGTATTTTCTGATTTCTTATATTACATTAAATATATGCTTAGTTCTGGTGTTGCCATTATTAGTTAGGATTTAGCTGAGTTTTATTCTAGTTTAGGTTTTCATCTTGTGTGAGTCTGTTCTTGTCTTCTATGTCAGTATGTCATGTATTTCTTATCTGCCTGTTTCATGTTGTCTACATCTCTCCATGTTTCCTGTTTTATTTTGAAAGTCTTGTGTTTCTTTGTTCAATGTGTTTAGTTTTACTCTTCCCCTGTGATGTCGTTATGTTCATTTGTATCAGTTGTTTCCCCAGGTGTTTCCACTTCCCCTGATCTGTATGTTCTCTATCACATTGAGACTGTCTCTTCACTCCGTTACATATTCCATATGTACGGGGTATGAGCCCCCTTGGTTGTGGTGTGTGGATATTTTTTTAAGACACTCCGGCTAGCCTGGCCACACCCGACAGCTTACGTATGAAACAGCTGTGCAGACGTGACACCGGTGATCGTTTGATCTCCACTTGAGCATTGTGCATGTGATTGACTTACTTTTGTGTGTGCTGTGTGAATGTGTTTCCATCAGGAGCTTGTTTCGGCAGCCTCCCTGGGCGCTGCCTCTTCCCTGTCATTCCCTTAACTTGGTCTCCCTTAGCTGGTGTCCCTCAGCCCCGGTTTCCCTTAGCTGTCTCCCTCACACACCCTGATCAGTGGCTGGAATGTGGCATTCCTATGCCGTTAGAGGATGGACACGAGCAGTGTGTGCTGTGCTTGGGCCCAGAGCATGCTTTGCTGGCTAGAGAAGCCCCTGACGCCTGCATGAATTGCTTTATTTTGCCAGCACGGACTAGAGAGGCCTGTGCTCGATTTTTTGCATCTAAACAGCCAGCCCCTCCCACATCTCATGCCTCTCAGGCCAAAATGAGGAAAATGGCTGCCGCTGGTGTGGAGACCAGACAGGCAGACCCATGGGCTGGGTCCCCTCCCCTGTTTGCTGATTTACTGGGCCTCTCCCATAGTGTTCCCTCCCATGGCCCCGCCTCTAAGCCTGGGCCAGTGGAGGATGATTATCAGGAGGCGGATGTTGAGGAAGCTTCCATCCTCTCCTCTGGTGGCTCTCACCTGTCCCTGGGGCTGCCCCCTGCTGGTTCCCCAGGCACTGTGTCAGGCCAGGTTGGGTTCTATCAGCTTATGGAGAAGGTGTCTCGGGTACTTGAGCTGCCCCTCCCTGAGGTCCCAGTCTCAGCGATATCTAGGTTTGATGATGTCTCGCAGCCTCAGCGCCTTGTATCTCAGGTGCCGCTGCTGCCTGATTTTCAGGACCTCGTGTGCAGACAGTTTGAGGCCCCCGCCGCCCTGCACCGTTGGTCCCTGCCCTGTAAACGTTTGCCGCTATGCACGGCCTGGAGCGGATTGCCTGCGGCCACCTCTCCCCGGTGGATCCGCCCCTGGCCCCTCTGGTTGCCCCTTCAGGCTCCCTCCTGGTAAGGGCTGCATGACCCAACAGGGACGTGAAGGTCATGGATGCCCTGGATGGTGTAGCGGAGCAGCTGTCCGCCTCCTCTCTGCCCCCCACCCTGTCTGCAGAGCAGCGCAGGGTGACCTGGTCGGCCCTGGGGGCGAACCCTTGGGTCGTTTCCACCATGACCCAGCGTTATCGCCTGCAGTTTTGCCGCAGACCCCCTGTAACTACCACTCTGACCTTCACCTCCGGTCCAGGCCCAGGTGCTGCGGGAGGAACTGGCCACACTTCTGCTGAAGGGGGCCATACGGGAGGTAGACGCTGGGGATCGCCAAGGAGGATTTTTATCCCGCTACTTCCTGGTCCCCAAGCGGGACAGGGATCTTTGTCCCATTCTGGACTTCAGGGGTCTCAATTGCTATCTCCGGCCCCTGAAGTGCAATCATCAAGCCATCAATGCAGGGGACTGGTTTGCCACCATCAATCTGAAGGACGCCTACTTCCAGATCCCTATCTGGCAGGGTCATTGGTGGTTCCTCAGATTCGGGTTCCAGGGGCGTCTCTTCGAGTTCCGTGTGCTCCCCTTCAGCATCTCCCTGGCGCCCCAAACCTTCACCAGGTGCGTGGACGAAGCCCCTGCTCCTACGAGGCTGCGGGGCCTCAGGATCCTGAATTACCTAGATGACTGGCTGGTCTGCGCCTCCTCAGAAGAACAGTGCCGCAGCCATGTTGCCCTTCTGGTCTCTCATATTTGGGCTCTGGGGCTCCGCCTGAATCCCAAGAAGAGCAGGTTGGAGCCGTCTCAGACCACCACCTTCCTGGGCATGTCCCTGGACTCTGTCAGGGCCTTGGTGTCTGTTAAGGGAAAATCCCAAACAGAAGTCTGCCAAGGCAAACAGAAACACAGTGAGACAAAATACTTAATCACATGTACATGGGTGAACGTCTCAAGTGAGAGTCACACCGTGTACCTTTTTATGCGTGCATTTATAGTCACTGGTGCCCACACAACAGGGCGGCATATTTTCGCTCTTCACAGAAAAATGACTATACAACAGTATGTGGCTATCTTACTGGAACATTCCGTTCCGGAATGTTAGTGCATAGGGAGTGAAGATAAGAGTGGTTCAGGTGTATGTGTGTGTGTTGTGAGATTCAGAAGGACGCAGCCCTTCTTCTTGTTAGAGAGCGCAGATAAAAGTGTCCAGCTCTCCTCTTCCTGCTTGTTCAGCTATTATCGCTGTAAGAAAGAATTTATAAAACAGTCTTGTAGTGGACAACAGTCTAAGTCATCAAAAGGTCAACATACAGTATTCTATCATATGCAAACTTATATCATTAAAAGCTTATACTGACTACTAAGTACAATTTTCCATTGACATTCCCTCCTGTTGTCAGTATAACTTTCAAGTGAGATATCAGTATGTAACATCTTGTTGTACAGTTTCTATCACACCATCATTAATCACACAAAGTCTTCATGTTCCAACAGGTCGGGGTCATCATCATCATCATTTGTCACGGCTATGTATGCAGCAACAGTGGAAACAATTATACAGTTAATCATGAGTTTTAGACATGGCAGGATACATGTTACAAAAACACAAAAGAAAAGTGAAAATACAAAAAGGGATAAATAGAATAAATAAGAATAAGAATACAAAGGAATTGCAAGTATTTCAAGTATTTCAAGTATTGAAGTCTATTGCACCGTTGGTTTTTAACAAAAAGTATTGCACAGTGAAAAGGCAGTAGTAGTCTTTTTGGCAGTCACTTGTATTATTTACATAATCCTGCTTTTGGGCCTGCTGGATCTGTCTCAAGGCGTTCAGGGCATCAGTCATGTTTGATGAGTGTACATTGTCTGATGTGTGTGTGTCATTTCTCACTCAATCAACAAGTGCACGTCTGTTCAGGTGTGTGTTTCTCTTCATTTTGAGTCAGTGTGTGTAGATGTGTATGTTTGCGTATGTTGGCGTGTTTATCACTTTCCTGTTCTGGTGTTTTGGGTAAACCACGGCCTGAAGCGTGCCCTGGGGTCCTGCCCTCCTCCTTTTCAGTCCGGTTGCGACCATTGCTGCTGCTGCTCAAAGTTCAGTGTGTCCTGGTCCTGGCCCCAATTGGGGCAGTCCTTTCTCCAGTGTCCATGCTCACTGCAGGTGAAACCTGCATCTTCTTCTGTGTTTTGTCCATTCTGAGGTGCCTTTTGACCTCAGTTGCTCCTCCTGTCTCTGGCACGCCCTTTCTTCTGCTGCCCGATCATCCGTGTTGGTCCGTCACTGTCCTGCACAGTGTTAATGCAGAGTTATCAAGGTCAGCATTCTTTTGCTCGGCCTTACTTTTCATTCAGGCTTAATGGGCGTCTCGTCACAGCTCTGTCAGCTGAAGCTGTCTGGAAATTTCCCCCGTGTAGTGAAACGGGCCTTGGATTTAACGCTCTCCGTCTCTGCTGCATGAGATCGCTTTCCTGTAGCGCTGTTGACATTTTTAGATTGTTGTTATGGGTCCAGCTGCTGCAGCATTTGGTCAGGGTCAAGGTCAGAGATGGTAGAGGGGAGAGCAGGAGTCCAGGTCAGCTTCGGCTTTCAGGGCCGGCAAAGCAGCCTGTAATTAAACATAAAGAGAAAAAACAAAAAGAAAACAAAAACAGACGAACAGGAAAATGATGTTGTGTTGGCTGTGTTATTCAGAGAGGGGAGAAACACCGGGCCAGGCCCTGTGTCAGCCTTCTCTCCCCCTTTTTTTGTTTTTCCTCACAATATAATCAACTCATAACCCACCAAGTTGACAGGACAACACAGGTAGATATTTAAATTCTTAAGAACATTGTCAGTAATCACTTGTGTTGTTCAATCAGCAGAAAACATCTCACAATTTGTTGTATTACCAACTAAATTTGTCTGATTACTGCTTGGTCATACCAGACTCTCTCTTTTATTTTATTTTTTTTTCTTTTTCTTTTCTATTTTCACAAACGTTTCACCTATTGTCCTGCAAGCTGGAGAGTTAAATGTCAGCAGTGGATAAATTCAGCATTTCATAACAAAACTATTAAGTTTTCCCTGTTTTAACACTAATGAGAGATATAGGCGCATGTATAGTGTGTGCTTTAGTGTAAGCTGTTCTTCATTGCATGTATGTGTGTTAGTACGCTTGCATGCAGGGCCCGTGGGACTGTCTCACCCAAAAGGGCATTTTCTTAACAGTTGCCTTTCACTCGCGTGTGTTAAGAAAGGCAAATGTGCTTGTAGCAGTTGTGAGATTATTATGCTGTCATATATTACATTATACCTGTAATCAAAATGAGTGAATCATGATACTGCTGTAGGCCACATCATACTTCTTGTGTAATCATGATGTAGTTTTAGTTTGCATCACACTTCTTAGTTAAAAGAATGTGAAAATCATTAGATTTATTAGATAGGTTTGTATTATCCTATACTGCTGATTTACTGTGAGTGAGTTACACTGTTTCATGACATTTCATACCGCTGAGTTATGAAAAGAGTATTGTGTTCAGAGAGCAGGGGTCTCTCTCTCTCTTTTTTTTTCTTTCAAAACAAGAAACTAAGTTTTAATTTTTCAGCCTTGTCACATAAAACAAAACAGACAACCCAGCTCTCAGCTGGCTCTGGACTTATCATCATCAAGGACGCATGGTGAGAGCTACTTCAGAAGTTACAGTACTCATCACTCAAGCAACATTTTTAAAAAAAGGAACAAAAAACAAAACTCAGCACACTACACAGAGAACAACAACAAGACACAACTGAAGGTGTTGTTCTTGTTTGTTCTCCTTGAATTTTAGAATAAAGTTATTACATCTCCATTAGTAATTCGTATGCCTAATCATTATGTGCCACTGTGATCCACAAGTATGATCACAAATTTATTTATTTTTTAAACTTACTAAGCAAACAAACAAAAATAAAACAAATTGCCTATGGCATCATCAAGGCTTTGCGTTCATATTAATTGAGTGTAAGCTGCTTTCTTCATTGCAAGTATTTATTACAATACGGTTTAATTCATGCATCTTATCAGAGAGTTCTAAATTCAACCTATCTCCTCACACACACACGGTTTCCTGTCACCGACAGGCACACATTTCCTGTTTCTGCAGACTCTGTCTTTCATTGTATTTATAGTCTAAAAACCCTCTTTAATTCTACTAAAAACAATCTAAATCCCTTGATCTAAAAGCGATACACCTTTATTTCACACACACTTTTAAATTGAGCTCTTTCAGACATCAGGAATCATCACACACACTGCCTTTTCTCTCAAACTTCCACTTGTTCACACACTCTACTATGAACCTTTGTAGTGTTATTATTACTTATGTTTTATTATTTTTGTACAAATCACACCCAATCACTCAAAACCTACTACTCACAACATTCACACAGTTAAAATCACTCAAAATATGCTTTCATACGAGTATTTCAGACATGCTTTTCAAGATATATAGAGGTCACTCACTGTACATCCACAGTAATGAATTCAAACTCTATTTATACAATTGTAGTGAGCAAAACCAGCATCTCCATGCGCATCACTGCTCCTCATTAGCTTGGTAGTGTCCACATATTTAATTCAGCTTCTCAATCTTGTAGCTTTAGCTGTTGTATACAGGGTTTGGCTCATTAGTTGTTAGTATAGGTTTGCTCTTCATCTTAACAAAGTCCCATCTAAGATGACAGGTTTACAAGCAGGTCAAGTGTCTCTATGCACCTGATTAGTGTAGTTATTTCCTTATTTTCTTCATCTCCTATATCATTGTACTGAGTTTGAGCAAACCTTAAGCTTGAATCAGACTACTTTTAACAATCTTCCACCTCGCATCATAACTGACTGAGGTGCCTCTTCTTATTAATAGTATGTCATTATTAATGTTATCATTGTAAGGTTTTTCCTTTTTTATAACAGCAATAGTATATCACAATACACTACTTTACTACTAATATACGATAGTATATTAGTTTATATTTTATTATGTATCCATCACGGGTCTGTGTGAATCTGCAGCTTCACACCTTCCCAAGCTGGAGACATTTTCCTTGGCTGAACAATGACACAGCCTTAATATGCCTTATGCATCTCTCTTTTTTATTTGATATATTTTGTGTGAATTATCTGGTTTCACGCATTCTATTCATTCAGCTTGGTTGTCTTCCCAATTTTGTTCCATTGCTTTAATTTAAGTTAACCTTAATTTAACCTTTTGTTTATTCCACTTCATTCCTCTTTCCATGCTTTAAAATGTTACAACTCTTGTGTATGCTTTGATTTCTTTTTAGCTTCCTTTTCAGTATTTATTTCTGCTTGGAGGGTTTCTTTTAGTTTTGTTAAAGCGGAGGGGCTACACTTTCCCTCCCATGTTGGGCATTTTGTTTTCTTAGGATTTCTCCATCTACATACACTAATTTGTCCGGCGCCTGGACATTTCTTTTCTAGCCACTGCTCGTCAGCAGTGAGTTTTGTTTCTTGATTACCCATTATTAGTTTATGCTTCTTTTAGCGCTTAGTAATACACACACACCTGCGGCGCTTTCACTGGCACGAGAACAGAGAGAGGTAGCTGACACGCCCTTCTACTTTCAAGCTATTCTTGAAAGCGGTGTCACCTTTACGTGATGAAACACGACCTTCCTCTCTTTTCACCAGTACTTCAGCGACCAACAGTAAACAAATTAGTGGAATAGTTCAGCCTTCTTATTGTGCTGTAGAAATCAACTTATTCCACCAACAAAATGAACAATAAAGACAGACAATTACGCGCGTTCCCGGAGGCTACCAATCTGTTAAGACGAGCCTACTTTTACCCTTTCGGGGAGCTCTCAATCCCTCTGGACAAGCTACTTTAATAACCCTTTCGGGGAGCTCTCAATCCCTCTGGACAAGCTACTTTAATAACCCTTTCGGGGAGCTCTCAATCCCTCTGGACAAGCTACTTTAACTTTTAGGTTTCGTTTTCGATTTCACGCAAACCTCTTTGTCTCAGAGTTATCTGTCTTACCTTAATGCTGGTTTCTTCAGATGCACCCGATCAGCCCCCGACGGTGCAGACCACTTATAAGACGTTGGCCAAGACCCGAATTCACGTCCTTGGGCTTTATCACGCACCTAGTGCGTGAGCTGTCGACAGACTTCAACGTGGGCTTCTCGCACCGACGGGATCTGGTGAGGTGCCTCTTGTGGGAGCTGCTTTAAATAGGCCGTCCCATTCGGCTCGAAGGACCAAGAAATGTTAAGGGAAAATCCCAAACAGAAGTCTGCCAAGGCAAACAGAAACACAGTGAGACAAAATACTTAATCACATGTACATGGGTGAACGTCTCAAGTGAGAGTCACACCGTGTACCTTTTTATTCGTGCATTTATAGTCACTGGTGCCCACACAACAGGGCGGCATATTTTCGCTCTTCACAGAAAAATGACTATACAACAGTATGTGGCTATCTTACTGGAACATTCCGTTCCGGAATGTTAGTGCGTAGGGAGTGAAGATAAGAGTGGTTCAGGTGTATGTGTGTGTGTTGTGAGATTCAGAAGGACGCAGCCCTTCTTCTTGTTAGAGAGCGCAGATAAAAGTGTCCAGCTCTCCTCTTCCTGCTTGTTCAGCTATTATCGCTGTAAGAAAGAATTTATAAAACAGTCTTGTAGTGGACAACAGTCTAAATCATCAAAAGGTCAACATACAGTATTCTATCATATGCAAACTTATATCATTAAAAGCTTATACTGACTACTAAGTACAATTTTCCATTGACAGTGTCCCTCACGGCGGAACAGCAGCAAGTCCTTAGGATGTGCCTGGACCGCTTCGGCCCCTCACTCTCGGATGAGCTGGGGCCTGTGTCTCCGCCTCATGGGCCTGATGGCTCATGGGCCTGATGGCTGCGACGGTGCAGGTAGTCCCGTTGGCTGTCCTGCACATGAGACTGGATCAGCGTCGCCTGCTGTCTCTCGGCCTGTGCCCACAGCAGTCACAACAGACCACGGTGTTGGTTTCCCGAGGTCTCACCCAGGCTTTGCGGTGGTGGAGGGACCCTGCCAATCTCCAACAAGGTCGAGCGATGGGTCCAGTGACTCGCCACCAGCTGGTCTCCTCAGACGCCTCCCCACTAGGGCAGGGGGTGGTCCATGAGGGCCGTGGGGTCAACGGCCGCTGGTCGGGCCCGTGGGCATCTTGGCACATCAGTGTTCTGGAGCTACAGGCCGTGATCCTGGCGCTTTGGCACTTTTTGCCTCTGCTGCAGAGGTCTCATGTGATTGTCCGGACAGACAGCATTGTGTTGGCGGCCTATGTCAACCGCCAGGGGGGGCTGGGCTCTCCTCCCCTCTGCAACCTGGCCACCAAGCTGTGGTTGTGGGCTCACCCCCGTTTCTTCTCCCTCAGGGCAGTCCATGTGCCAGGTCTCCTGAACATGGCAGCGGACATCATGTCCAGGGGTGCCCGAGCCCACGGGAGTGAAGGCTCCACCCGCAAGTGGTAGACGGGATCTGGCGCCGTTTTGGCAGGGCAGAGGTCGACCTCTTTGCCTCGAGGGACTCGACTCACTACCCCCTGTTCTTTTCCCTGAGGGCCGACGCCCCCCCTCTGGGGTGGGACGCACTGGTGCATTCTTGGGCCCAGGTCCTCCTGTAGGCCTTCCCCTACTTTTTACCTCCTCCACTTGGTCGGGTTCAGACAGAGGTGGTCCGACTGATTCTGGTGGCCCCTCTCTGGCCTCACATGCCATGGTTTTCAGCAATCCCACCCTTCCTGGATGGCATGCCCTGGGAGTTCCCGGTCCGGAGGGACCTCCTGTCCCAGGCCGATGGGTCGCTGTTCCACCCTTTCCCCGCAGGGCTGGGGATGACTGCCTGGCCCCTGAGAGGGAGAGGTTCCACACCTTAGGCCGCGTTCGTTGTCACCATGCAGGAGTCTCGTGCACCATCCACGAGGGCTGCTTACCGCTACTGCTTGGGGTTGTTCGCTTCCTTGTGCGTGGTCCACGACCTGGACCCCCATGGCGAAACAGTCGATGCCATCCTGTAGTTCCCTTAGTTCCAGCTTGAGGCTGGCAAAGCCGCTGTTACGCTGCGTGGGCTGGTGGCTGTGATTAAGGCCGTTCGCCTCGGTCGCTCAGCGCTGCCGACACCACTTTGATTTCGCTGTTCCTGAGCGGGGCCCAGCGCCTCATGGCTCATGCACCAGGGTCCCCGGTCCCCCCCTGGGACCTGGTCCTTGATACCCTCCAGCACCCTCCCTTTGAACCTCTGGAAAAGGCAGAGTTCAAGTGGCTGTAGCTCAAGACTGTCTTTCTTCTGGCCATAACATCTGCCAGATGAATTAATGAGCTACAGGCACTGTTAGTCCATGGTGACTGCTGCAGGTGGGTGCTGGATGGTCAGGGGGTGGTCCTCCGGCCCAACCCTGCCTTCTTGCCGAAAGCCTTCTCGGATTTCCACCTTTCCCAGTTGGTTGAGCTGCGGGCAGCTCCCACGGGAGGCTTGGACCGAGAGGAGGTGCAACGTCCCCGGGGCCTGTGCCCAGTACGAGCGCTGGTGCTGTATGTTGCACATACTCGGCCAATTTGGACCACGGACCAACTGTTTGTCTCGTTCCATCCCGGGATCCTGGGCAGCACCCTGTCCAAGTCCTGGTTGCCCGCTGGGTTGTAGAGGCCATCCGCCAGGCTTACACCTCGGCCGGGATCCCTCTCCCCTCGGTTGTGTGAGCACACTCAACACGTGGAGTGGCCACTTCTTGGGCCTTGTGGAGAGGCGCCTCCCTCTCCGTGATTTGTGTGGCAGCAACATGGTCCTCAGCCACCACCTTTACGTAGTTTTACCACTTGAACATGGCTTCCAGCCCCTCCTTTGGGGAGTGGGCGCAGGGTGCCTATCGGCGGTAGCCGTCGTTCCCTGGTTGGCCTAGCATCTTGCGGGCTGACCCGGAGTGGCCAATCGATTGCAGTCCTTCCGTGTTGCGGGACAAGTTCCGGCCAGTCTTGCGTCTGGCGTACTGATGGCTTCACCCCCTGGCTCAGCCTTTGTGTCTGGCAAGCCCTGACCGGGATGGTGTGTTTATATATACATTTGTAAATAGTTCATTGGCACTTCACTCTGGGTTTGGTTGCACTGTCTCCTCGCAGGGTGTCTTACAGAGTTACCCCATACATATGGAATATGTAACGGAGTGGAGTGTAACCTTGGTTCTCTGAGTGAGAGACTCGTTCTCCACCTTTAGGCTGCTTGGAACCCTATAACGGGTGTCATGTCTGCACAGCTGTTTTATACGTAAGCTGTTGGGTGTGGCCGGACTAACTGGAGTGTCTTAAAGAAATATCCACACGCCACGAACAAGGGAGGTCATACCCGGTACATATGGAATATGTAACGTAGTGGAGCGATAGTCTCTCACTCAGAGAACCAAGGTTACACAGTAACTGTACGTTTCATTCAGTCTTTGTCAGGTCGTCTGCGTTCCTTCGTCCATGTCATGTCTTATTCAGGTATTTCATGATTCAGCACAGGGGTCCGTTCTTCGTACCTCGCTTACTACATCCAAGATCAAATGACACATCCAAGATCAAATCATCGCGCCAACTTTGAGCTTGCTAATCCGGTTCTCCGAACACACCTGTTGTTGACGATTAGTATAGCTGGATGAAGTAATCTGAGATCACTGGGTGGCTTAAAAGGGGCTACGCATCGATAGTAGAAACATTGATCGGCAACCCTTTGATTGGTCGGCGAAGATGTCGAAGGAGCGCGCTCAGTATTTTTCGGCAGCAGAGCAAGAACTCTTGATTGAGGGATTTCAGGAGTTTCAGAGTTTAATTAAAACGCAAGGGAACACTGCAAAGGCTGCAAAAGCAAGGAGAGAGGGCTGGCAGAAAGTTGCTGACAAATTAAACTCGTAAGTAATTTAGTATATTATATTACATTATATCCTCTTTCACATTAGAGCCACAACAGGACCCACTAGAACATGGGAACAAGTAAAAGTGAAATATAAGAATATTCCACAGAATGGTAATATTTATCACTTATATTGCTTTTAGTCTCTTGAAAAGAGACCCTGAAATAATCTGTTTGTTTGTTTATAACAGCAACCAAGAAAAGGGCAGAGCAAATAAAGACAGGTGGTGGTCCTGCACCCCCTCGTCACACCCCGGCTTTTTGTACTGTGACATTTATTGACATTGTGGGTTTTTTTGTGTGTAGTTTTACATAACACTCCATCACTTTTACCTGTTCCCATGCAAGGGGTGACTGAAGCATGCACAGTAAGTTGGGAGATATATATATATCTATATATATATATAGAGAGAGAGAGAGAGAGAGTGTGTGAGAGAGAGAGAGAGTGTTAAGTAAATAATACCCTCACGGGAAAATCGATATCTCTCTATGAGCACACTGTCGCGCTGAGCTAAAGGATCCTGTCTATCCCGCAATATCCGCTGAATTCTGAAAACTCTCCTTATCAATCTTGCACCTTCCGCAATGGGTTGCTCGCGTACAAACGGACAGGACATGGCTGTGACAGACTTCCCAAATCCACCTTCGCTTTTATAGCCGTGGTCTCTCATCTTGATTACACGAAGTGTTTTACTATTACTACTCTAAAATATGAATTACATCTGAAATAATCAAATACATGAAATAGAATGATTAATAGTACATTTCCCTTTTTTTTTAGGAAATGACCTGTATGTATCTGTATGAAATCAATAAAGGAATCAAATACTGCATTATAGTTACATTGATAATATTTATTTATGGTAAAACAGTGGAGAAATATCGCTGTTGCTTTCGTATAAATGAAGCGGACATACCTGAGTGGCCGCGATCTAATCCTGTTTACATAAAGTAAGCCTGCTCCCAAGCAGGTTTACGCTTACGGATCTGTTGCTATGACAGCAAGTCCCAGATGAGCTTCGGAGAACCGAATGATCCAAGATCACGCGAAATCGTCAACAATCAAATCCAGCTAACTTACTTAGCGAGGTACGAAGAACGGACCCCAGGTCTGTTTTGTTTGTTTGTTTGTTTGTTAATTTATTTCAAACCTGTAAACAATATACAGGTACATTTAGTAAGAAAATAAGACAGAAAAAAAAACTACACAAAAGTCAATACATTTCAATATTGCTACCGTTCTGATTCATTTACATGTTGAAATGGAGTGGGAAGAAGTACACACTTATTTAATCCCTTATTTAATCTTGCGCATGTTTTTATGTTCATATCTTTCCCTTCATAGTTTCCCGCATGTACCTGCCCTGAATCATGTTCATGTCTTTGTCATACAATCATAGTTTAGTGTTCACTTCTGTTCACCTTGCCTTATTTTTGTACTCCTGTCATCAGCCATAATAAATGGCTCGCTTTTTGTTAAACCATAGTTTCATTCCAAGTGTCTGCATTTGGGTCCTCTTCCTCCCTCCATGCGGTCTGCCACATGGAGGGAGGAAGTAATTAATTAACATAATTAATTAATTACTTTTAGAATCTTGTAACTCAGTTACTAACTCAGTTACTTTTTTGAAGAAGTAACTAGTAACTATAATTAATTAATTTTTCAAAGTAACTTGCCCAACACTGTCAGTAACATGACAGCTGCTCCATGCTAAAGTTTTCACTTTCAAGTAAAAAGAAAAATGCTGTTTGTTTTACTGTACAGGGCTCTAGAGTGCGACCAATTTGGTCGCAAATGCGACCTAATTTTTCAGTGGTGCGACTAAAAAAAAACTTTGGTCGCACCAGTGCGACCAACTGTTCAGGTAACAAAAAAACAACAAAAAAATCTCTGCAACTCTCTGTGTGGTCAACAACAGACACACATTATGCCCCTATCGTGGACTAAACCAATCAGAGATAGTCAGGGGCGGGACCTCTCTGATTGGCCGTGGTCAATTTCAAATGCAGGTGGATAGAGCGAGGTGAGTAGCTTGAATAAAGCGATATCAATTCATTAAATCCTGAATCGACTTTTAAATATGACTGTCTTTTGCCAGAAATGCCAGATTCTCAGATTAAAGCTCACAAAACTATTTCAACAACCACAAAACAGCAAATGAGAGCAGGCACACGGATTCCACACAAAGACGTGACACAGAGCGGACCCGACGCATCAGAATCAGCTTTGTCTTTCTCGGCTTTCTCACCCGACGGCCCGTAGACGGACACGCTGTCGGAGCTCACTGATTCTGATGTGTCGGGTCCGCTCTGTGTTTACGTCTTTTTGCGCTGATTCTGAGATGCAGGTTTTGTCTCTCCAACCAAAATTCACCGAGCCAGCAGCAAAAGAAGCAGCAAACTACGCTTCACATTTGATAAATGTCGTCATGAATTCCCTCTGACTTTTGCTGTTTTGCTTCCACCACGATAAAAATCACACTTCATGCACAGCTCCCTCTCTCTCTCTCTCTCTCTCTCTGTACTTCAAGAACAGTTTCCCGTCTCAAATCTGTTTTCTGCATTATTCATTCGCTTATTACCCACCAGTCTACCGTTGTTTACAGCGCTGTCGGCTGCTGTCTTTTTCTTTTCTTTTTCTTTTTTTTTTTTCACTTAAATGACCTCGGACAAGAAAGCCTAATTTCTGCTGTTCAATACAGAAGAAATTTAAACTTTTTAAAATTATGCAAAATTACAGAATATTGCAGAATATTTTTAAGGTTATCTGCTAAAAAAAGCCAGGCCAGAAAAATCTCCTTCATGTTTTTCTGTATTTTATCCTCAGTTACTTTCACACAAAGGCATCTGCTGTGATGTTCACAATTCTGATGAAGTCTCACATGTATCAGTGCTGATAAATGATCAGAATTATAATATTTCTGACTGTCTGAGGCTAAATTGAATCGAATCAGGACTTTGAGAACCGGAATCGAATGGATTATAGAAATCAGTGATGATACCCAGCCCTAGTGAGCAGCCTAAGCCTGACAGAAGTGGATGTAGCTGTGGGTAATAAGAAAAGATGAAAAGAACTATTGATAACTTTTGTGTTAAGGCCTGATCCGTCTGAAATTCATAGCCAGCTCTGACACGGTGCCATCAATCTTTGAACGCTGAAAAAGCACAGTGTATCCAGGAAACACATTATATGCTGCAATAAATGCACTGCCCAAGTGTCCCCTCTCCCCACTGCCTTTCAGCAGCAGGCAGCAGCAAACAGGTCGTCAGAGGAGGCCGAGGTGATGATTAAGTTTAACATTTTCTACAATATTGCGAAAGCACTTTAAGTACAAGATTGTTAGTTAACCATTTAGAAATGAATATTGTCTGTATGGACTGCAATTTCACCCCCAAAAAAGTGCACATGTAAAACTGCGGTGTTAAGCGATGCGGTTGAAAAATTTGAGTGCGCCTAACTTTTGTGCCAGTGCACCTAACTTGGTGCAACCATGGCAAAGAGTTAGTCTAGAGCCCTGTTGTAGTTTTCTAAGATCACTGAACTGTGGGCATTGGCTGATAACTATACTGTGTACTTCATAATGAACTACACGGTGGGCCATTTATATGGATACACCGTAATAAAATGGGAATGGTTGGTGATATTAAAGTCCTGTTTGTGGCACATTAGTATATGGGAGGGGGCAAACTCCTCAAGATGGGTGGTGACGATGGTGGGCATTTAGAAGTCGGCTATCTTGGTAATGTCACAAGAAAAACAATGGTGTGCTTGGTTTCAACGTAACTTTATTCTGTCATGAGTTATTTACAAGTTTCTGACCACTTATAAAATGTGTTCATTGTGCTGCCCATTGTGTTGGATTGTCAATGCAACCCTCTTCTCCCACTCTTCACACACTGATAGCAACTCTGCAGGAGAAATGCCAGCACAGGCATCCAGTATCCGTAGTTTCAGGTGCTGCACATCTCGTATCTTCACACCATAGACAATTGCCTTCAGATGACCCCAAAGATAAAAGTCTAAGGGGGTCAGATCGGGAGACCTTGGGGGCCATTCAACTGACCCACGATGACCAATCTACTTTCCAGGAAACTGTTCATCTAGGAATGCTCGGACCTGGCACCCATAATGTGGTGGTGCACCATCTTGCTGGAAAAACTCAGGGAACGTGCCAGCTTCAGTGCATAAAGAGGGAAACACATCATCATGTAGCAATTTCAAATATCCAGTGGCCTTGAGGCTTCCATTGATGAAGAATGGACCCACTATCGTTGTACCCCATATACCACACCAAACCATCACTTTTGTTGTTCCAACAGTCTTGGAGGGATCCATCCAATGTGGGTTAGTGTCAGACCAATAGCGGTGGTTTTGTTTGTTAACTTCACCATTCACATAATAGTTTGCCTCATCACTGAACAAAATCTTCAGCGTGAACTGAGGGTCCTGTTCCAATTTTTGTTTTGCCCATTCTGCAAATTCTGTGCGCCAATCTGGGTCATCCTCGTTGAGATGCTGCAGTAGCTGGAGTTTGTAAAGGTGCCATTTGTGAGTAGCTAATATCCGCCGAAGGGATGTTCGACTAATGCCACTCTCCAGTGACATGCGGCGAGTGCTACGCTGTGGGCTCTTGCTGAATGCAGCTAGGACAGCCACTGATGTTTCTTAATTAGTGACAGTTTTCTTGCGTCCACATTTTGGCAAATCCAACACTGAACCAGTTTCACGAAACTTAGCAAGCAGTTTGCTAACTGTAGTATGGGAGATGGGTGGTCTCGTAGGGTGTCTTGCATTGAAATCTGCTGCAATGACCTGGTTACTGCGTTCACCAGATATCAACACAATTTCGATCCGCTCGTCACGTGTTAACCTCTTCGACATGTCAATGGCTGTGAACAAAGAGAAACTTGTAAATAACTCATGACAGAATAAAGTTACGTTGAAACCAAGCACACCATTGTTTTTTTTGTGACATTACCAATAAGTTTGATGTGTCACATGGCCCTCTTCCTACTGAAAGTTGTATCCAAGATGGCCGACTTCTAAATGGCCACCATGGTCACCACCCATCTTGAGGAGTTTCCCCCCTCACATATACTAATGTGCCACAAACAGGACTTTAATATCACCAACCATTCCCATTTTATTACGGTGTATCCATATAAATGGCCCACCCTGTAGTTAAAAGTTGAAATGTAAGTAGTTGGTTTTTGTATTATATTATTTATTTATTACATTTTATGTGGAGTGAATAAATAAAAGTATATTTACGGTGGCCCCTAGAGACAAAGCACGTACGAACTCCAAAACAAGTACAAAACACAACAGAAGTGCTCCAGAATGCTAGGCGCAGTGTTGAGCTTTTGTTACCTAGTGGCTACACAAGCCAGGAAGTACCAACGACCGGATTTGGTGTGTGGTAGTAACAGGTAAATGAACATTTTTTTTAATTATTTGAATACATATATATGAGTGCTTGTGTATAAATACACAAACAGTACACATATGCTTTCAATTGTGTAATTTAAGTGATCTAGGTAGCTCTGTTTTGGAAGTACAGTTAACGCTAGAAATGTGTTTTGGAGTTTGTACGTGCTTTGTCTCTAGGGGCCACCGTATATATTTATATATAAACATATATAAATAAAACCACTTTTTTTTTTACATTAGAATTACTTTTGAGCATAATTTTATATTGTTGTTAATAATAAATTAATTAAAGCAACAAAACAACTTGAAGAGCCGGTTGGGAGCCGACTCTTTTTAGTGAACCAAGTCGAAAGAGCCAATTCTCTAAAAAGAGCCGGAAATCCCATCACTAATGAACCGAAAATCAAAACCAAATAATAATAATAATTGTCTTTTCTATTGTTTATTGCACAAATAAAATATTGTACCAAAAAATATATCCGTAAAAAGTCCCAAAGCCCAATGTTTTTTAGGTTTATAATGGTGTGTTCACACCGAACGCGATAGACCGCAGATGCCCCTAATTTGACGTGTGCACATTTGCACCTCGACGCATGTCCAACACAAATCCATCGCGCCTCAAAATTGCATATTTTGACGCGTGTGAACCGGAAATGTGGGAGGAATGTAGGAGGAAGTTGTGCCAGACGGTATCTTTGCTAGATGGCAGCTGTCGAGCTAGCGCTTGAAGAGAGAGTCTCCCTTCTCTATTTACTGTGGAGAGCAGAGCAGCGGCGTTAAGGACGTCCTCGCCGTACCTGGGTCCATCAGGTCCTCCAGAGGCGTGAGCAGTTTGGTGAATTTCACCATTTGCTCCAGGAGCTGCGCCTGGATGACCGCCGATTGCAGCGATACCACCGTCTTTCACTCGGCCAGTTTGAGGACCTGCTGTCCCGCGTCGGTCCCAGAATCGCCCGCCTAGACACCAAAACTCTTGCTTTGGCTCTCGGAGGAGGCGGACGCACTTTTTCTCCTCTCCCTTATCTTCCCTGCTTAGTTCTTATGTCCTTGTCTAGTCTCGTGTTTTTTTTTGTATTACTTTCCCTGGAACACTCTCTCACAGTCTGTGTCTAAAACCTAAAAGAGAATTATGGATTTGATCAACTGGTCTCTGAATGCTATTGACACCCTTTTCTCAACGAGAAGTCTGGGCTCGGGACAGCCCGAGTGCCCTGGAGGGACTTTCCCTGCCGGATACACGATGGACGGGTGGCAGAAATGGAGGATCGTGTGCCTGGCGGGACTGTCGGACGAGGACGCTGAAGATATCTACCTATTCGGAACCATGATAACAGGGTTCTTGCTGATCGGAGCTGGCCTGGCCCTGGCTTATCGGAGAATTAAGAAAGCGGAACCGGCTGTTCAAACCCCCACAAGGCTGCCCGCTGGGATTGAATCGATGGGACGAGGTGCGACTTCTCAGAAAGGGCTCACGGAAGGCAGCATGGTTAAGAGCTTGGAGGCGCTAGCGGCTACAGTGAATACTCAGAATAACATCTCTGAGCGGATATTGGGATACATCAGGGAAGAATCCGCTCAGAACAACACCTATGGGCGGAAGCTGGAATACGTCACAGATCAGTTGGCTGCGGTCGTGAGGTCTCAGAATCTGCTCTGTGAGCAAAAGAGTGACAAGATCACGGAATCGACGGCTAATAACATCATGGAGAAACTCGCAGCTATCCAACGGGAGATTGAGAGACCAGTGTCGGAGTGTTAAAAACAGCTTGAAATTCTCATGAGTTGTTTGCAAAAAGAAAAATCACCATCATAATGCGGCTACCCCTTCGGCGCCAGCTGTGGGCTCAAGGCTGAAGCTGAACAAAAACTCCCTGATAACGACTGTGTTGAGTCTGTTCCTTCCCATTCCATACAAGGCCACCTGGGTTGGCTGGAAGATTGTTTACTTAGCCTGGCAGGGCGAAGGACACTGTCTCAGCTGAACTATGGACACGCATACACATACATATACTGATAAGCACTCACTGACGCATCACCCTCCCTACCCAACGCCACCTCCCACGCTTACCTCCCCTTTGATGTGGACATCGGGTCAGTTGGAGGCGCAGTCGAAGATTGCAGCGGTCCCAGATCAGATGTACACACTGGAACACTTTCCCATGTTGCTTGTCTGTGTTTATTGTGTTATGGTGTGTTGATATCTGTGCATTCCTGTATTATCCTTTTGTGTTACATATTTCGATGTTTTTTTCCTCGCTACCTGGCCTGATCTGTCTCCCCAATGTGATGTTTGTATTGTATGTACAGGGCTCTAGAGTGCGACCAATTTGGTCGCAAATGCGACCAAATTTTTCAGTGGTGCGACAAAGGTGCTGCCAAATATTTTTGGGTAACAAAAAAAAAAAAAATCTCTGCAACTCTCCGTGTGGTCAACAACAGACACACATTATGCCCCTATCGTGGACTAAACCAATCAGAGATAGTCAGGGGCGGGACCTCTCTGATTGGCCGTGGTCCCGTTGAAAGTGCAGGTGGAAGAGAGAGGTGAGTAGCTTGAATAAAGCGATATCAATTCATTAACGGATTCCACACAAAGACGTAAACACAGAGCGGACCCGACGCATCAGAATCAGCTTTGTCTTTCTCGGCTTTCTCACCCCACGGCCCGAACACGGACACGCTGTCGGAGCTCAGCGATTCTGATGCGTCGGGTCGGCGCTGTGTTTACGTCTTTTTTGCGCTGATTCTGAGCTGCAGGTTTTGTCTCTCCAACCAAAATTCGCCGAGCCAGCAGCAAAAGAAGCAGCAAACTACGCTTCACATTTGATCAATGTCGTCATGAATTCCCTCTGACTTTTGCTGTTTTGCTTCCACCACGATAAAAATCACACTTCATGCACAGCCCCCCCCCTATCTCTCTCTGTACTTCAAGAACAAATCTCTGTTTTCTGCATTTTTCATTCGCTTATTACCCACCAGTCTACCGTTGTTTACAGCGCTGTCGGCCGTTGTCTTTTTCTTTCTTTTCTTTTTTTCACTTAAATGACCTCGGACAAGAAAGCCTAATTTCTGCTGTTCAATAGAATATTTTTAAGGTTATCTGCTATAAAACGCCAGACCAGGAAAATCTCCTTCATGTTTTTCTGTGTTTTATTCTCAGTTACTTTGACACAAAGGCATCTGCTGTGATGTTCACAATTCTGATGAAGTCTCATGTGTATCAGTACTGATAAATGATCAGAATTATAATATTTCTGACTGTCTGAGGCAAAATTGAATCGAATCAGGACTTTGCGAACCGGAATCGAATGGATTATAGAAATCAGTGATGATACCCAGCCCTAGTGAGCAGCCTAGGCCTGACAGAAGTGGATGTAGCTGTGGGTAATAAGAAAAGATGAAAAGAACGATTGATAACTTTTGTGTTAAGGCCTGATCCGTCTGAAATTCATAGCCAGCTGTGACACGGTGCCATCAATCTTTGAATGCTGAAAAAACAGCAGTGTATCCAGAAAACACATTATATGCTGCAATAAATGCACTGCCCAAGTGTCCCCTCTCCCCACTGCCTTTCAGCAGCAGGCAGCAGCAAACAGGTCGTCAGAGGAGCCACGATGATGATTAAGTTTAACATTTTCTACAATATTGACAAAGCAATTTAAGCACAAGTTTGTTAGTTAATAATTTAGAAATGAATATTGTCTGTATGGACTTCCCCCCCCAAAGAAAGTGCACATGTAAAACTGCAGTGTTAAGCGATGCGGTTGAAAAATTTGAGTGCGCCTAACTTTTGTGCCGGTACGCCTAACTCTTAGGCGTACCGGTGCGCCCATGTCAAAAAGTTAGTCTAGAGCCCTGAATGTACGGTCGGCAAGGTCTGTCATCTCGGTTGTGGGCAAAAGACTTGCAACTGACAAATAAAGGCTATCTCTCATCTCATCTCTCTCTCTCTCAACTATAGGCGCTCAATCCCACCTGCAGAGCGCCTGTCCATCTGCCTGAGGTTAGTAAAAGTGTTTAATACGGTAGTCCTTTATTGATACCTGTGCTAATATATGCTAAACTATCCGTTTATACACTGCTAACATGGATGTGCTATGCTAACAGTGAATGCCGTCGGTGTTTGCTGATATCAAACTGTGGTATGAGGACCACTGTGGGTTAATCTTTGTTGTGATACTCACTCCTTTTTTTAATTTAGACCTGGTTTAATTCTGGTATAGTTGAATATTTGTATATAATCCCCGCAGACTGTTTTAGATATTATCTAATATACATTATGTAATTATCCTTATAATTACAAAATGTTTTATGTAAGATTTATTGACATATTGACTTCCGGCGCCGTCTCGGATGGCAGCCTGTCTAGCATGCTCTCTGCAGTTGAAAATTACTTTCCCCTTTCTTTTTTTTCCTCTTATTTATTTCTTTTTGTCTACTTAGTTAGTTTTTTAGTTTATACTTCTTGTGTAGTCGAGAAGTTTTTAGCCGTGTTTGGATACGAAACTCCGTGTAAAACTAGTGAGATGACTGCGACGCCACGCTGCCCCTTTGTCTATAGCCGGGACCAGCTGCTGGGGCTAAGACAGCACAGCAATGCCGGTGTTCAGCATGAGATCCCCGCGGTGATCAAGAGGAACTACCGCGGCTGCAGAGCGGGGAAAACGTGAAGACTGAGGAAAAGATTCCGTCCTGCTCTCCCGTCTGTGGTGACTGGCAATGTCAGATCGCTGGTTAATAAGATGGAGGAGATCGCGGCGCTAACAAGGACAGAGAAAGTTTTCCGAGAATGCAGTGTTATGTGTTTCACGGAGACATGGCTGCACAAAAACATCCCGGACCAGGTGGTGGATATAAACGGATTTACGTGTGTGAGAGCGGACAGTGACCCAGGCAGTAGCGAGAAGAAGAGGGGAGGAGGACTCGCTCTCTATGTTAACAACCGCTGGTGTTCCCCCAGTCACGTTAAGGTGAGGATGGCTGTGTGTAACAAACACATCGAACTGTTAGCAGTCGGTCTTCGACCATATTATTTACTGCGTGAGTTTTCCCTCGCCATTATCGTCATTGTTTACATCGCTCCTGATGCCAACGCGGCGCAGGCGTATGACGTCATCAGCTCTGCGACAGCGGACCTACTAAATCATAGTCCCTCTGCGTTTGTGGCTATAACGGGCGATTTTAACCACACGAACCTCTCCACTGTTCTACCTACATTCAAGCAGTATGTGGACTGCAAAACAAGAGACAATAAAACACTGGACCTGTTTTATGCCAATGCTGCTGAGTCATACACCTCCAGCCCTCTCCCTCCTCTGGGCAGGGCTGATCACAACCTGGTCTACCTCCAGCCCCTTTACAGACCTGCCGTTCAGAGACAACCTGCAGCCACAAAAACGGTTACAACATGGACAAGGGAGTCAGAGGAGACTCTGCAGGGATGCTTTGAGTCAATGGACTGGGATGTTCTTTTTGATTCCAATCAGGACAATATTGACAATCTGACAGGCTGTGTTACAGACTATATCAACTTCTGTGTTGACACTGTAGTCCCCCAAAAAACCATTCTGTGCTTCCCCAACAATAAGCCCTGGGTTACCAAAGACATCAAAGCAACCCTGAACAAGAAAAAAAGAGCTTTCAGAAACGGTGACAGAGATCAGCTGAAACTGGTGCAGAAGGAGTTGAAAGCCAAGACTGCAGAGGGTAAAGAGTCCTACAGGAGGCTGGAAAACAAACTGCAGAAAAACAACACCAGGGAGGTGTGGAAGGGAATGCGGGCCATCACTGGCCTGAGACAAAAGAGAGGTGTTGGGATGGATGGGGACGTCGAAAGTGCTAACAACCTAAATCTACACTTCAATAGGTTCGACTGCCCTGCGTCTCCTGTCTCCACACCCAGCTCTTCCCATCTTCTCCTTTCGCCTCCCCCCTCTCCTGCCCCCTCAGACTGTCTCACTCTGTCCCTCTCAGCAGATGACATCAAAAAAGAATTGGGCAGACTCCACTCCGGCAAAGCTGCTGGTCCTGATGGTGACAGTCCCAGGGCCCTCAGGTGCTGTGCTTCCCAGCTGTCTGGAGTTCTACAACGGATCTTCAACATGAGCCTGGAGATGCAGAGAGTCCCATCACTCTGGAAGACATCCTGCCTGGTTCCTGTCCCTAAAAAGATCAACCCATTGACCCCCAGTGACTACAGGTCAGTGGCTCTGACCTCACATGTCATGAAGACGCTGGAGAGACTTATCCTGAAACATCTGCGTCTGCTGGTGGAGCCTTGGCTGGACCCCCTGCAGTTTGCTTATCAACCTCGTATCGGTGTGGAGGATGCCATCATCTACCTGCTGGACCAGGCTTATTCTCATCTGGACATTGTTGGGAGCACTGTGAGGGTCATGTTCTTTGACTTCTCTAGTGCTTTTAACACGATCAGACCATCACTGCTGGGGAATAAGCTCACGGAAATGCAGGTGGACGTCCCACTGGTAGGTTGGATTACGGACTATTTAACAAATCGACCACAGCATGTCCGACTGAAGAGCTGCCGCTCAGATAACATTCTGAGCAGCACAGGGGCGCCGCAGGGGACGGTCCTATCACCCTTCCTCTTCACCCTCTACACATCTGACTTCAGGTACAAGTCTCAGTCAAGCCATCTGCAGAAATTCTCAGATGACTCTGCCATCGTGGGCTGTATCAGGGATGGACAGGAGGAGGAGTACAGGAGTGTGGTGGACAGCTTTGTCGAGTGGTGTGAGCTAAACCACCAACAACTTAATATCACAAAGACAAAGGAACTGATTATGGACTTTAGGAAGCAGGCTCCTCCTCCTACCCCTGTCACCATCAGAGGGGCTGACGTGGAGATCGTTGAGGACTACCGGTACCTGGGGGTACACTTGGACTGTAAACTGGACTGGACCAAGAACACCAATGCTATCTACAAAAAAGGGCAGAGTCGGCTTTTCCTACTGAGGCGGCTCAGGTCCTTCAATGTTGGTAGGAAAATCCTGACCATGTTCTATCACTCGGTGTTGGAGAGCGTCGTGTTCTTTGCAGCTGTGTGCTGGGGAAGTGGGGTGAAGACAGCTGATGCCAACAGGCTGAACAAACTGATTAGAAAGGCTGGTTCTGTCCTGGGTGTCAGACTTGAGAACCTGGAGGAGGTGTCTGAGAGGAGAATGCTAAAAAGCTTCTTTCTATCATGGACAACCCCTCCCACCCCATGCACGCCCCCATGATGGACCATCGGAGCAAACGCAGCAAAAGACTCATTGCCCCGAAATGCAGAACTGACCGCCACAGTAAATCCTTTGTACCGGTGGCAATAAGACTGTTTAACTCTTCCTCACTCTGTAGGTGATTCTCCTGAGACTATTACCTATGTTATTCTGTTCCCTCCCAGACCGTGCAATATTACCCAAGAGTACTTATTGAATATTTGTTTTCATCCCCCCATCATATGCTGCTACTCCCTTCATTCTATTGCACAATACTTGTGATAGGTTTGTAGCTTAAACCTATTCGCTGGAACGTTAAAGGCAATGTGATTACACAGCAAGCAAGACACGAAGTAGGCAACATTCTTTATGTTTCACGTGCACGGGAGAGAACTGGACAGGCGCCGTTCCTTCGCTTGACCCCAGTTGCTCTCGTCCGCTCTCCCCTAACACTGCTCTTTTATTGTGGTTACATGAATATGTATAGGTTCATTAACATATGATGTATACATACACACAAAGGGTACCTTGCCTGTGGTTTTGCAAGTGCGTGTGTGTGTGTGTGTGTGTGTGTGTGTGTGTGTGTGTGTGTCCTCCTGCTGACCAAAGGGTCATAAAGCAGGAACAACATCCTAGGTCATAAAGAGGGTAACCGCAATAAAACACTATAGCCCCTCACCCAGAACCTCGAGAATCTGAGGAGGGGAGAACAAAAGAATTCCTTTCAACACACAGTTAAAGTACAAATGGTAAGAATAAAAATGACAAACATTTAACAATTCACTCTAACAACTTGTCACTTTCTAGAACCGCCTGCACTGATAGTTTAGTTATTTATTCACCAGGATATAGTTATGTATATTACTTTGTTAGAGTTATCCGATTATTTGTCTTGAACTATCCTACTGTATATTACTGTACACTATTCTTATTGTATATATTGTATATCTTATATCTATTTCATCTGTTCCTCGGTCTGTCCTGCTGCTTTGAGCATGTACATGACAAAAGAATTTCCCTCGGGATAAATAAAGTTGTTCTTATCTTATCTTATCTTATTTATGTTTTGTAATTTAAATCTGACATCACAAAAGTATTTTGGAATTGGAATAATGTATTTGTAACTGCAGTACACATAATACTAATTTTAAACAATTTTGTCCAGGTTCCTTGCCACCGGGGACTCCTTCAGGACCATCGCGTTCAGTTTTCGAGTTGGTGTGTCCACGGTGAGCCAGATCATCCCCCAGGTACTGACGGCCATCTGGGACTGTCTAGTGGATGATTTCATGGCTGTGCCTTCAACTGCAGACTGGCGGTCCATTGCAGAGGGATTCCAGGAGCGCTGGAACTTTCCTCTCTGCTGTGGAGCTCTGGATGGGAAGCACGTCCAGACGAAGGCACCCCCCAACTCAGGATCCATGTTCCAAGGGAACTTTTTCCATTGTTCTCCATGCGGTTGTGGATGCAGGGTATTGCTTCCGTGTTATTGATGTTGGGGGGTACGGGAGGACCAGCGACGGTGGTATTCTGGCCAACTCCACCTTTGGTCAGGCTCTTCAGGCTGGGACTCTCCATCTGCCTCCTGACCAGCCTCTACCTGGTGGAGAACACCGTGGAGCCCAGCCCCATGTCTTTGTGGCTGATGAAGCGTTCCCGCTGCGGTGGGAGCTCATGAGGCCTTTCCCTGGACGCCTCCTCCCATTAGAGAAGAGGATCTTTAACTATCGCCTTTCCAGGGCCCGGATGATAGTGGAGGGTGCCTTCGGTGTCCTCTCCTCACAGTGGAGGTTGTATCGGCGCTCCATGGAGCTCCGTCCTGAAATTGCGGAGAAGTGTGTGAAGGCAACGTGTGTTCTCCACAATTTTCTGCGCTGTTTGGACGAGAGAGGGGCACCTGCTGTGGTGGAACCGTTGCAAGGCCTGGGTTGTGTAGCAGCAAACAACTCCTGGTGAAGGAGAAATTCATGGCCCACTTCTCGGCGGAGGGAGCTGTGTCTTGGCAACCAAAGGAGTAGCCTGTTTGAAGTCCGAGTGACTTCCCCACAACGGCTCTTTTAAGAGCCACCCACAAACCTCTAAAGAGTGTTCCTGCCTTTTTAAATTTTTCTTAATAAATGGAGCTCTACTCCAAAATAAACTAACCTCTCTTTACTCTCTTAAATAACTTGTCTTCACTATGTTCCTATATACAGTGTGATGCAAAAGTTTGGGCAACCTTATTAATAGTCATTATTTTCCTGTATGAATCGCTGTTACAATAAAAAATGTCACTTGCATATATCATATAGGAGACACACACATTGATATACACTAAATATTTATTTCATTTCTCTTTTTTTGTGTTGCCAATTTATGCACCTGCTTCATTTTGTTTAAACAGTTATTGCACACTTTGTGTAAATCCAGTGAACTTCATTTCACTTCTCAAATATCAGTGTGTGTGTCTCCTATATGATATATTTAACTGACAATTTTAATTGTAACAACCAACGATTTGTACAGGAAAATAATGACTTTTAACAAGGTTGCCCAAACTTTTGCATCCCACTGTATTAGTATATTTTGTCATTAGTATAATATGAAATAAATTCTACATGTGTCAAGTCGTGTGCGAATATTTGCTGTGTAGTAGAACAGAGACATTAGTCATTACAAATGTTTATTGGAAAAAATATATAAATTCACTAACAAAAACATTAAACATAAATATATAAAATGTAACTATTTACAGAGAGACAGGAATAAAAAGGACCCAGCTTGGAGTGGAAGAGCCTCAGGGAGAAGGAGGAGAAAAATAACAACATTGTTTCTGCCCTGGAGAGCTGCTGCCTCATCAGAAAACTACTGATCATTAGGGTCCAATGTTTCCAAATTTAACACAGGTGTGCTGTTTTCAAAAACTAATTTATACATTTGAAATTTGACAAATTCTCTCGTGTGAGGCAGCATGCTCTCCAGAGCAGGAACAAGGCCAAGGAGGAAATGCTCCGTTGGAGACTGGCGTGGCCTCTTCAGGGACTCCAGGACGGCCAGCTCCACCGCCGATGGACCGTCCTGGGACCCGTCCCTCGACCGCCTTTGAGCTGTCCTCCTCTGTGGGCCTGTAAAACACAGCACAAAACAACACAAAGAAATGAGAAGGCTGATAATTGATTTTCAAAATTGAAAAAAACAGGATATAAACAGATTGGTTGTAGATATTTAGTAAAGGTGATCACAGGGGAATCCAAGCGAGTAAAAAGCTATCAGTGCTTGATGTACATACCTGTGGGTGCAGCAGCAGGAGTGGAGGGACTGGGGAGCCAGAAGAAGCAGCTCTGCTGCCTCTATCAAGACAATATTAAATGTTAACAGGTTGAAAACAATAGTTATAGAGAAATTATATACAGTGGTCTCTCATTTATTGCAGCACATGAACAATAGTCGCAGTTCTCACAAGTTGATTCTCAAAGTGCAAACCTTTGTCGATTTTAAAACGTAAAAGTATTATTATGCCACGTTTTTTCTCCGTCTATGGCGCCACTTTTGTGCGCCTTTTTCCCTCGCGGTGCAGGTGTGTATTTCCGAATGAGTGTGTTATGAGTGTTTTTGTGGTGTTTTTTCTATTGGACGTGATGGTTATCAAAACCAAACATGATAAGTCTGGCAAGCGCAGGAGACACGGCACGGAGGAGATTTGTTAATCAGGCTGCAGAATGCAATGCGCATTGTTGAAAGCTGTACGGTGCAATAAAAAAAAATCAGCGAAAAAGCGAGGCAGTGACGGATGAACAGCGGGACCACTGTATACTGTTTATTAATAAACAAAATATATTCCTATATGACAACACGCATAAATTAACTGCCTACATTAATTCATTGTAAACATACCTTCTGACTGACACTCCCCTGCTGCCTCTCCGGGCTGTCCCTGGTCCTCGGGGGGGATGTTCTCCACGGTCCCCACCATATTGCCGCTAGTCTCCCGCGGGGTGAGGAAGGGGTCCAGAAACCCCATGACCGCGAAGAACTTCCATCTCCTCCCCGATCCTGCTGCAGACTCCTCTTCTCCTTCTCTGTCCTCTTCTCCTTATTATATGTGTCCCTGAGGCTCTTCCGCTTTCTCCTGCAGATGTCCTCTGAATAAACACATTATCTTGTTAACGGAAAGGTATTTGTACATCAGTGGGAAAATAGCGGGACAGTAGGCGGGCTTGCTAGCTTTTGCGCGGCTTCATCGGGTCAGTCTGAAAATTCAAAAGAAGAATGAATGAACTTACCAGGTTGCCCGATCTCCTCACTTATGTGCCTCCAAGCTAGGTCCTTTTTAATCCTGTCTCAGTAAAAGTAGCAGCTAGCATCATACAGCTCTGGGTGATTAGCCACGGCAGTGACGAGCTTTTCCTCCATACTGAATGAAGAATGAAGGGCTTTGGCTGGATCTGCCCCTTTGACCTAGGTCAGACCCACATCACCAGGCTCCTGATTGGTTGTCGCGGCGCGATTTGAGGCTGGAGTTCAGATTTTTCCAACTCCAGCGGTAGACGCGAAACGCCATATGCACAAAACGCAACACAAAAACTGACGCGCATGGTTTTATTCGCGAGCCAAACGCACCAGACGCAGTACAGTGACGCCCGTTTCACGCGTTTTCGCGTTTTCTGCTTCCGAATTTTCGAATCTTTGCATCTCTGCCATTATGACATTTTCTGTTCGCAAATCAGAGCGAATCCTAGCAGGTGTGCCCATCCCCTTTTCACTTTCTGTTATGAAATAGCCAGCAATGACTTTGGGATCATTGTTTGTTGAATAGGCATGAAGCCAAATCATAACTCTCGAAAAGCCATCAATAGCTCCATTTATACAGATTCCAAAAGGCTTCAGTTTGTCATAGGAGTCAACATGCAACATGAAATTTGGTCCAGGATTTACATACGTGCGTCGCATTAGGCAATTTCTTTGTCGTTGCTCAACCCTGTAAGGGTCAAGATATTTCAGTAAATGTCTCACAGTACTTTGCGTGACAACATAACCTGCCAGTTCAGGTGGTGTACACTGTAAAAAATGTTTGTGAAATTAACAGTAAAATTATGTAAAATCTTGACATCAAAAATGTGTAAATAGAAAAACAAAAAAACAATGTTTAATTTACATCAACATTTTGTAAATAATACATATATACCTGTAAAGTCCTGAACCAAGTAAAAGTGTGTATTTTACAGTAGGAATATGTTTTAAATATCAAATGTCCTTGTTGAATTTACAGTTTACTGTTTTATAAACACTGAAAAATTGTAATTTAAAAGTCAACATGTACAACTGAAACAGGTAACAAAATAATGTTAAAATTACATATATTTTTAGGTTTTTTTAAAATTCAGAAAGTATCTGTATTACATTTTACAAATTCATTCAAACTCATTTACAACGTTGGCCACACACAAACCACTTTTTAAGTGGGCCAGACAAATTGTACTGCAGTACAATTTCTGTCAGTGTAAAGAAGTCATCAGAGATATCTTTATATGGCAGTACAATTTCAGCAGTACTTGCCAGTCTTTCTACATTTTAAAGACAAACTGCTGTAGTAAATAAATGAAATCATTCAGCACAAGTCTTTAGTCTTAAATTGTAATAAATAAATGTTAAAAATGACCTAAAAGTTATGACAGCCCACTGGCCAGACTGTCATGTAATTATAAAATAGAAAGGTTTTGTTGATTCATAGAAAATGTCCTGTTTTTTTATAGACAGTTAAAAGACAGGAACTTTTATTTCATTTAGTTGTTATTGCTTTGGTGTAGTGTGAATGGCTATGGGGGAGGTCTTTTTCAGTGGGAGAAAAATCCAAAACTTGTTAAAATCCAAACAGACTAGAGTCTGTGCTGGGCTGATTATCTTTCAAATAGACAGCTGGTCATCTCCTCCATGTTAGTCATTTCTTTAATTTTGCACCACGTTCAATCAATTTTAGCCAGATTTAGTAAAAGTTAACTTAATCATTTGCTCAAATGTTTATTTTTTTAATGCCCAAAGTGTGTTAGTATTTAAAACTACACGAGCTCTACCTTGGCAAATCACGGAGCGTGAGAGTTTGTTTCTGTTCTTTGATTGGACTACTTAAATTATTGCGGGAGTAGCAAGCTTGGCGGCTCGTGACATTACGCGCTCAGTCTGCGAGCAGAGTGGTGGAGATGTGTGTACGTTGAGATATTCAGCTATTTTAGCACGCGCAAAAGTTTTGGTAAGCTAACATTGCATTTTCTGTTATCTTTAAATACATGAGAGTATGTTTTCCAGTAATAGTATTAATGGCGTCTGACCGAGCGATAGGCTAGTTCTATTTTTTCCATGCTGTTTTCAAGTAGTGGTTATTGAAAGGTCATAGGTGGTTAGTAACCTGAAACAAATGTGCTGTCGACAGCTACAATGATTTCGTGCTCTTTTTGCAACAAAACGCTGAAGACGTTGAGGGGTTATGTGCTGCATTGTAGAGTTCACAGGAACGAACCCCATCATTTTTTCAAATGCGTCGGTAGTGAATGCAGGCGTACATTTTATGCTTATGCGGCCTTTAAAGCCCATTTCTATCGGGTTCACAATGTACCTGCACCCTCTATTGCTGGTAGCGCCACTTTTACAGACTTAAAATGTGCTACTACACTCTGTGAGCGCCAATTTCACACGGTGAAAGAACTTATATCCCACTTAAAACAGCATATAGTGGAGGGGCGACCTGTGGCATGTCCAGTAACTGGTTGTAAAAGTATGTTCTCTGTGAAATCGTCATTTACTGCTCATATGTCCAGAAAACATAGAGAATGCTCTGTTGAAAGCATAAGCGACATGTATAGGGGGACACTTCCTCAGTCTTCTGCTGTATTTGCAGGTGAAGATGCTCCCAAGAGCTTAAATGAGGCAACAACAAATGAAGGCACTGAACTGCCACAGAATTTCAGTGAGGCCTTCCTTAGGAATGTGTGTTTGTTTTACCTAAAACTGCAAGGGCAGCTCCTTCTTCCAGCTTCAACAATACAGACAATTGTTGAAGAGATGCAAAACGTGCATTTGTTGGGCCAGGATTATGCTTTAGGTAAATTGCATTCACTTTTAAAAAATGACTTGTGCCTAACAGATGACACTATTGTTAAAATCTGTGATTGTATTAAGGAGTCAGATCTGTTTTCTACCTGTCATAAGGGCCCACTGAGAACGACATACACAAGAACTCAGACATTTAAAAAGATATTCAAATACGTAGAGCCTGAAAAATTAACATTAGGAAATGATGAAAGTATGACACCACGGTTTGCCTACTTGTGAAAAGATTTTGTTTATTATTCAAATATGCTTTGCTTGTGATTGTGTAAACTCTGAATGACGATTCACCCTGATAAACATGAAGCCTTGCCTATGCTTATCATATGCCTGTGAAGACAAGTTTCTGTGTAAAGAGGAACGGAAAGTTCCACTTAAGCGGATGTTTAGTATAGTATGAACCAGTAGCGGTTTTAGATACGGGCGACACGGGCGGTTGCCCGGGGCGGCATCGTGGTGGGGGGCGGCATCACGGGCATCGGCAAAAAAAAAAATTGCTTGTACTCATGCTGCCCCGACATCAGCCAGCGCATATTGGGAATGTCATAGGCACCAATCGGTTTTCTATCGCCCATTTGCTGGGAGTAAGGGCGCCCTCCGTTTGCGAGGTGCGCCTGCTGCTTGCGGCACAGGGAGGAGAGGGCGGGGCGGGGCGGCGGGGGATTCGCTGGCTGGCTGGAGCAGCATCTAATAACCAACTCGCAAAATAAGACAAAATAAAAACAAACCAACAAACACGAAAACACCGGACATCATGATGCAGACTTATAATTTGCACCGATGTTTTTTCAAAATTCTATACGCGGAAAGTGAGCGCGAGAGCCCTCGGTGCGCGCTGCTGAAGTCAAAGTAAACTTTATTGTCATCTCCGCTACATACAGTCCAGTATATAGAGAGACGAGACGACGAGGCTCCAGTTACAGCAGTGCAAATAAACGAACAATAAATATAAGAAGAGTAAAAAAATAAATATACACTTTAGGACTCGGGGTAAAGGGATCAATAACAATTTAAAATGTATATTTTATATTTTGTTGATTTAAAGTCTCACATACAACCTGTTTTTAAAGTTTAAAAAAAAGAGAAAAGAGGAGGAGTGTAGCGACTTCCACAGTCGCTAGAGGCCGGGGATTGAGCCTGCCTATTTGCCTGACGCGCTGTCAACTTTACGCAATAATGCGAGAGGTGGAATTGCTTGCTTGTTTATTAAAGTGCTTGAAAAGTTTACAGAGCAATGTGATCGGCTCGCAATTCAAACTCTTAAAACGTCACAGGCTCTAATGCACCAAGGGGAAACTCGTTGTGCTGCGGTCAACAAAAACTACGGCTGCCAGCCCTGCTCTGTCAAAATCAAACCAGTGAATGACAGACTGACAACGCCCTCTTAACGTCACCGCTACCACCCACGTGACTCCCGTTACACATCATCATAGCAACCAAACAAATGAAATCCCAGTGATTATTAAAATTCAATACATTTAATTATGGCTCCTACAAGGAGAAACGAGCAAAAGATACAGGTAAGCAGATGTGTCACTGGATAATGGCAGGTCATGTATTCTAAAACATTCAGAATCAGAATACATTATTAATCCCTAAGGAAATTATGTGGGTTACAGTTCCTCCAAGAAGAAATGGTAAAAATAGTAACAGTAACAGACTAAACTCCAAACAATATATACAATAATATAATATTAATTAGTCATTGTCAATTGTTGATTTGTCCTGTTCTCATTGTATGACGAATTATGATGTCTGTTTAGTAGCCGTTTGCATACATGTGTGTGTGTGCGTGTGTGTGTGTGTGTGTGTGTGTGTGGGGGGGGGGGGGGGCAGAGGGGGTGTTCGCCCAGGGCGCCAAACAGGCTAGGACCGCCACTGGTATGAACAGAACGTTTTAGCAAGATATGCATTTGTCTGTTAAGCAATCTATATTCTTTAGCAAGATATGCATTTGCAATCTATATTCTGAGAACAGGCGGAGACTGCCTCCGTCTGCTGTGTCCTATATAACCTGCAATAAAGAAGAGTACTGTGTGACTCTCATTAGAGACGTTCACCCATGTACATGTGATTGATTATATTGTCTCACTGTGTCTCTGTTTTACTTTGGCAGCCTTCTATTTGGGAGATTTCCCCCGACATTTCTTGGTCCTTCGAAGCCGGATGAGACAGCCTATTTAAAGCAGCTCTCACAGAGGGCGCCTCACCAGGTCCCGTCGGTGCGAGAAGCCCACGTTGAAGTCTGCTGGCAGCTCACGCACTAGGTGCGTGATAAAACCCAAGAGCGTGAATTCGGGTCTTGGTCAACGTTTTACAAGCGGTCCGCACCGTCGGGGGCTGATCAGGTGCATCTGAAGAAACCAGCGCCAAGGTAAGACAGACTACTTTGAGATAATAAAGGTTTGTGCAAAAACGAAAACGAAACTTAAAAGAAATAGACTCATCCAAGAGAGACTGGAAGCATTAAGCTCGTCTTGAGGACTGGTAGTCAGCTCGCCCGCAGAGGGTTGGAAGCAGTAAAATAAATATTGAGCTCGTCTAAGAATGATTGGTAGCTCCCCGAAAGGGTAAAAATAGGCCTATAAGCTCGCCTAAGAGAGGCTGGAAGCACTACGCTCGCTTTAAGGAAGCTGGTAGCGTGAACGCGCGTTGAAACTGTCTGTCTTTTATTGTCTATTTTTGTGGTGGAATAAGTTGATTTTTACAGCACAATAAGGAGGCTGAACTATTCCACTGATTTGTTTACTGTTGGTCGCTGAAGTACTGGTGAACTGAGAGGAAGGTCGTGTTTTATCACATTAAGTCGACACCGCTTTTGAGAATAGCTCAAAAGTAGAAGGGCGTGTCAGCCACCTCTCTCTGTTCTCGTGCCAGTGAAAGCGCCGCAGGTGTGTGTGTGTATTACTAAGCGCTAAATACATAAAGAAATAAATAAAATAAGTAGAAATAAACATATAAAACAAATAAGAAAATGGGAAATAAAGCAACAAAACTCACTGCTGACGAGCAGTGGCTAGAAAAGAAATGTCCAGGCGCCGGACAAATTAGTGCATGTAGATGGAAAAATCCAAAGAAAACTAAATGTCCCACGTGGGAGGGAAAATGCATTAACTAAATTATAAGAAACCCTCCAAGCAGAAATAAATACTGAAAAGGAAGCTAAAAAGAAATCAAAGCATACACAAGAGTTGTAATATTTTAAAGCATGGAAAGAGGAATGAAGTGGAATAAACAAAAGGTTAAATTAAGGTTAACTTAAATTAAAGCAATGAAACAAAACTGGGAAGACAACCAAGCTGAATGAATAGAATGCGTGAAACCAGATAATTCACACAAAATATATCAAATAAAAAAGAGAGATGCATAAGGCATATTAAGGCTGTGTCATTGTTCAGCCAAGGAAAATGTCTCCAGCTTGGGAAGGTGTGAAACTGCAGGTCACATCGGCCTTTGATGGATACATAATAAAATATAAACTAATATACTATTGTATATTAGTAGTAAAGTAGTGTATTGTGATATACTATTGCTGTTATAAAAAAGGAAAAACAATACAATGATAACATTAGTAATGACATACTATTAATAGGAAGAGGCACCTCAGTCAGTTATGATGTGAGGTGGAAGATTGTTAAAAGTAGTCTGATTCAAGCTTAAGGTTTGCTCAAACTCAGTACAATGATATAGGAGATGAAGAAAATAAGGAAATAACTACACTAATCAGGTGCATAGAGACACTTGACCTGCTTGTAAACCTGTCATCTTAGATGGGACTTTGTTGAGATGAAGAGCAAACCTATACTAACAACTAATAAGCCAAACCCTGTATACAACAGCTAAAGCTACAGGTTTGAGAAGCTGAATAAAATGAATTAAATATGTGGACACTACCAAGCTGATGAGCAAGTCACACATTTTTTTTATTTTTATTTGTTTTTTAGAGCAGAAGCTGCATATTAAAGGTCACACATGCAGCTGTCTGTGAGCTCAGTTTTTTCCTCACACTTCTGCTCTGTTTCTGGCAGCAGCTTTTTCTTTTTCTTTTTGTGTCCTTGATGATGATAAGTCCAGAGCCAGCTGAGAGCTGGGTTGTCTGTTTTGTTTTATGTGACAAGGCTGAGAAATTAAAACTTAGTTTCTTGTTTTGAAAAAAAAAAAAGAGAGGTTTTGTGTTTCTCAGCCAAGAACAACTACAATTTCATTTTCTGTTTTGAGACAGGATAATAATAATAATAATAATAATAAAACAAAGAGTGATGTTTCGTTTAAGTGTTGAAGCAGGCTAATACTGCTTCTTAATTCAGATAAAACTGAGGTTATTGTACTCGGCCCTGAAAATCTTAGAAATATGGTATCTAAGCAGATTCTTACTCTGGATGGCATTACCTTGGCCTCCAGTAACACTGTGAGAAACCTTGGAGTCATTTTTGACCAGGACATGTCCTTCAATGCACATATTAAACAAATATGTAAGACTGCTTTCTTCCATTTGCGCAACATCTCTAAAATTAGAAATATCCTGTCTCAGAGTGATGCTGAAAAACTAGTTCATGCATTTATTACTTCCAGGCTGGACTACTGTAATTCACTATTATCAGGAAGTCCTAAAAACTCGCTGAGAAGCCTTCAGCTGATCCAAAATGCTGCAGCAAGAGTCCTGACAGGGACTAGAAAGAGAGAGCATATTTCTCCTGTTTTGGCTTCCCTTCATTGGCTTCCTGTTAAATCCAGAATTGATTTCAAAATCCTGCTCCTCACATACAAGGTCTTAAATAATCAGGCCCCATCTTATCTTAATGACCTTGTAGTACCATATCACCCTATTAGAGCACTTCGCTCTTGCACTGCAGGCCTACTTGTTGTTCCTAGAGTATTTAAAAGTAGAATGGGAGGCAGAGCCTTCAGTTTTCAGGCCCCTCTTCTGTGGAACCAACTTCCAGTTTGGATTCGGGAGACAGACACTATCTCTACTTTCAAGATTAGGCTTAAAACTTTCCTTTTTGCTAAAGCATATAGTTAGGGCTGGACCAGGTGACCCTGAATCCTCCCTTAGTTATGCTGCAATAGACGTAGGCTGCCGGGGATTCCCATGATGCATTGAGTTTTTCCCTTCCAGTCACCTTTCTCACTCACTATGTGCTAATAGACCTCTCTGCATCGAATCATATCTGTTATTAATCTCTGTCTCTCTTCCACAGCATGTCTTTCATCCTGTTTTCCTTCTTTCACCCCAACCGGTCGCAGCAGATGGCCGCCCCTCCCTGAGCCTGGTTCTGCCGGAGGTTTCTTCCTGTTAAAAGGGAGTTTTTCCTTCCCACTGTCGCCAAAGTGCTTGCTCATAGGGGGTCATATGATTGTTGGGTTTTTCTCTGTATTTATTATTGTGCTATCTACTGTACAATATAAAGCGCCTTGAGGCGACTTTTGTTGTGATTTGGCGCTATATAAATAAAATTGAATTGAATTGAATTGAACATATCGTCTAGTGCATGATCTGCGAGCAATATATGAAATCATCTTATTTATCTTTAAATAAACTCCAATTATGGAGACCTGAAGTCACATGCTTAGGGCACACCCTCAGGTGAAGGCAGAAAGCTACTAAACAAAGAAAAGAAGCTATACAGAATGCGCCACAGCCACAAAACTAAGTATTCACATTCTTTCTGACTCTTAGTGAGCCTGAGTTATGACCTTGGCTCCCTGTTTTTCTGCTTCCACCAAGGGTGGGGGTGACGCTCCCGTGGCATGTGCTCTGTTCTCTTTACTATCACAAAGGAAAAAAAAAAAGAGAGGCCCCTACTCTCTGAATACAATATTCTCTTCATAACTCGGCAGTATGAAATGTCATGAAACAGTGTAACTCACTCACAGTAAATCAGCAGTATAGGATAATACAAACCTATCTAATAAATCTAATGATTTTCACATTCTTTTAACTAAGAAGTGTGATGCAAACTAAAACTGACAAAGGATGAACAAAAAGCAGCTCCCACAGCTGAGCAAAGGAAATGGCTGAAATGCGGAGCGCAACTAAGAGATGACTTGATGACTTGTGAAGGAAAACCAATACTTCCAAAATCTCTACACAAAACAGCAGCCTTAGTGACACATGGAGTTACTCTCCATGCGTCAACAGGAGGGATAGGAGATATAATCTCCAAAACACCTTTACACTCTAAATTTCGAAACTTCAGCAAAATGCTTATGTAACCATTTTATTCCAACATATGGCATCCCCACTCTGATAAGATCAGATAATGGGACACACTTTGTCAATGAGGTAATCAGCAAAGTCTCTGAAGCACTAGGGTTTAACATCAAATATCACTGTGCTTATCATCCTCAAAGTGCCGGCCTAGTAGAAAGGACAAACGGCACAATAAAACAGAGGCTTAGAAAATGTATGGAAGAAACAGGAAGGCCGTGGCCAGAGTGCATAGGCCTAGTAAAAATGTGGATGAGATTAACACAAGGTTCACAAAAACTTACGCCGTTTGAAATCATTCATGGCAGACCTTTTCCCCTGCCAATCACAAGTGAACCTTTAGATAAATCAATCAGAGAGACCACACTAGCAGAATGGATGTCGAAGCTACTAGAAAACAAAGATATTGTTTTGAACAATAAACTGCCTTCTGAATCTTCTCCAGTATCTTGCAGGTTGAAGCCAGGTGATTGGGTCCTGATTCGAGTTCTCCATAGAAAGAATTGGAGCTCGCCCCGCTGGGAAGGCCCATACCAAGTGCTTATCACCACACCAACCGCCTGTAAGATAGCAGAGAGACCATCTTGGATTCACCAAAGCCACTGCAAGAAAGTGAGTGACAGCCCAGACTCATAGACTCCAGCACCCCTACCTTCTGGTGATCTGACTGGTGAAGGGAGGGCTGATTGGGTATATCCCGCCCTCTGCTTCTTGCCAGTAGTCTACTCACCTGAGGATCTAGGTGTGTTTGGTCGCCATGAAGACGCTTGTTGTCCTCGTGGCTGTCCTCCTACTCTCAGCAGGACTCCTCATGTTTCTAGAGGATGGTACAGAAGACGAACAGCACCATCTACGGACGAGATGGACACATGACAATTCACACCTCCGTGACATAACACAAGACCACATTCACCCATGGATGAATAACGCATGGTACCGCTACGTACATGACGGAACTAAGGGAGAGCCTAATAACACTGCATGTTACGTCTGCTCCCACATGCCATGCACTTCAACACATCCCACTTTTTATGGAAACTACATGAATAAAACACAAGCCAAGTGCGCTGCCAGCTTCACGGGCATTGGCTATCAACATAAGAAAATCATCATTGATGAGACAGGCTCTATCATCTATTCGCTTAACTTTCTTAGTATCTTTCAGGGACCACCCCGATACGAGGTAATCACCGTCGAAAACGCTGGACTTGACAACGGAACGTGTGACCGGCTCTTCTGGATCAACTTCAACGTGACGAATCGGAACACGTCCATTCACTTCCCAGTGTTTTTGGACCAAACCCCAGGGAAGAACCACTCCATGTGCTACCGACAAGACAACGGTAACAGACCCCTAGGCAACACCACCAACTGTAACCAAACCGCAGCCAACGGAGAGGGCGCACCTGTAAACACGTCCGCGCCCAGCAACGGCACCTACTGGGTGCAGGGAATGGCCTGGCTGTGTGGACAACGTGCCTACTTCATACTGCCACCCGGATGGACGGGCACCTGTGCCCCAATCTTCATTTCAGACCACACCTTCAGGATGTCAGCTGTAAATAGCTCTCAGACTACAAGACGACGACGAGACGTCTCCACACTGCAACCACATGACCCCATCTATGGCAGTGATGTGCCAGAGGAATTTAAGCTTTGGACCACCGGACAAAAGGTCCTCCACTCACTGTTTCCATGGGTGGGCACCGGAAAGAACATGTTAAGAATTGAAACTTTGGACTACCGCTTTGGACTGTTCCTGAATGCCTCATGCAAAATCAACAATCAACAAAATGAAGAGATTGATGCCCTGCGCATAACTGTGATGCAACACCGAGTCGCACTGGACATGATTCTGGCTGAAAAAGGAGGACTCTGTATACTCTTTAACAACACATGCTGTACGTACATTCCAGATAATGTTCACTCTTCCAACATGACCGACGCCTTATGCACGCTGAAACAACTCAGGGACGCTCAGCAACAGGACTATGTCACGAACACTGAAGATTGGCTTACCTGGCTGTTGAGTGGTTCCTGGAAATCTCTTTTAATAAAAGGACTGGTTTTTGTAGGAGTTCTTCTACTCCTACTCTGTTGTTTTACTTCTTGTATTTTGCCATGTGTACAATCAATGATTAATAAAGTTGTTGCAGTTCATGTGCAGGCATACCTGACACTGCCCATGGACGAAGATGATGATGATCCCCCTGACACTGAAATGCTGTGATACACCGATGTATGACGTGCTGATTAAAAATGTGCTGCAAGAAATCGTGCACAGATAATAAACCAATGGTGTTTTAACTAGTGTGAAAGTTAAACAACAGGAGGGAAATGTGAAAAGATTTTGTTTATTATTCAAATATGCTTTGCTTGTGATTGTGTAAACTCTGAATGACGATTCTGTCATGATCCTGGGTCATTTTGACCCAGCGTTTTGTGTTTCCTTGGAGTTCACTTTGTGCCTTGTGTTTATTCTGATTTTGTAGTAGTTTAGGGTTGAATCTGGAGCTCAGTGTTTTATCAGCCCTACCTGTGTCTGTCCTCGGTGCTCTGTCATGTCCTTGTATTGTAAAACAGTCTGTAGGTTTCCTGTTTTACTTTGAAGGCTCGTGTTCTGGATTTCCTGTTCTGTTCTGAAGGTCTGTGTCTGTTATCGTGTTCAGCTTGTATCCTCAGGTCGTCTTGTGTATTAGAATCAGCTGTGCTCCCACCTGTATGTCATTACCTGGTCTCCTTGTTTGTGTGTGTATATATAGTGGGTGTCAGTCTGTGCCTGTCGTCGGCTCGTCTGTGTATCTCTGTGTACCTCTGCGTTCATCTGTGTCTCTCTGCATTCTCCGTTTCGTATTACTTCAGGTTTGCTCTTTAGTTTATCCCAGTTTATTTCAATTCAATTCAATTCAATTTTATTTATATAGCGCCAAATCACAACAAAAGTCGCCTTAAGGCGCTTTATATTGTACAATAGATCGCACAATAATAAATACAGAGAAAAACCCAACAATCATATGACCCCCTATGAGCAAGCACTTTGGCGACAGTGAGAAGGAAAAACTCCCTTTTAACAGGAAGAAACCTCCGGCAGAACCGGAGGGGCGGGGCCATCTGCTGCGACCGCTTGGGGTGAGAGAAGGAAAACAGGATGAAAGACATGCTGTGGAAGAGAGACAGAGATTAATAACAGATATGATTCGATGCAGAGAGGTCTATTAGCACATAGTGAGTGAGAAAGGTGACTGGAAGGGAAAAACTCAATGCATCATGGGAATCCCCGGCAGCCTACGTCTATTGCAGCATAACTAAGGGAGGATTCAGGGTCACCTGGTCCAGCCCTAACTATATGCTTTAGCAAAAAGGAAAGTTTTAAGCCTAATCTTGAAAGTAGAGATAGTGTCTGTCTCCCGAATCCAAACTGGAAGCTGGTTCCACAGAAGAGTTTAGGTCTGCTTCAGTAGCTGCTCATACTTTATTGCCCGTTTTTGTCACCCTGCCACTGTGTAAATAAACTCACTCATATCATCAGTCGGCTGCCTGCATTTTGGGTCCTCCTTTCATTCCACAACACGACTGCTGCCCCAGCCGTGACAGTACGAGCCGACCAACATGGACCCATCAGCATCCGCACCCTCCCAGGAGTTTCGGGAGGAAGTAATTGACTCTGTTTCGAGGTTGATTAATCTCTGGCTCGAACGTGAGGGAAAGGAATTTCACCGCGCTGTAGAAGCCAGGCTACAGCAATTACTCTCTGCTCACCCCTGGCTACTGGACTCTCTTCATCCGCTTGCACAGGACTTCATTCTGAACGAGCTTCACCTTCACCCTTCAACCGCTACCGCTTCCCGACCCAGCCCGGCGGCGAATGTTTTGCTCTGCCCGCCGGGGAATCTGCCGACCGGCCCGCCGGACGTGGAATTACCCGGCCGGTCGGTGCTATCCCCAAGAAGGAAGCGACGTTCACGCCACCGACGCCCATCGCCACAGCCGGACCCCGAGACTTCTGAATTGCCGGCTGTGGTGAGTAAAAGAGACAATAACCACGAACCTTCCAATTTAAGGACTGTTTATTCTGGGGCCGTTTTCTGTGCTGCCAGTAAGGACTATGGTGTTTTCCCTGGCTCACCTGCTACTGTCGATTATAAGAATGTGTTTCCAGGAGCTCACTTAGCTGCCCAGCCTCCAGGAGCTCACTTAGCTGCCCAGCCTCCAGGAGCTCACTTAGCTGCCCAGCCTCCAGGAGCTCACTTAGCTGCCCAGCCTCCAGGAGCTCACTTAGCTGCCCAGCCTCTAGGAGCTCAGTTAGCCGCACGGCAGCCACAAGCTCAGTTAGCCGCTCAGTCGTCACCTCCATCACATTCTGCCTCACAACCCATAGCTCTGTCACTACCACAGCCAGACTTACTGCAAACGATGTTAGAATCCATAGCCCAGTCAATAGCTCAGTTGGTAAAAGAATCATCTGCCTTACCATCAACTCAGTCTCCAACTTCACCACCATTGTCGTCCCAACCATTATTTCAGTCACCCTCAGTCCAGCCTCCACTTCAGCAGCCACTAGCCCTGCGTCCTGTGTCTGTTGCTCCACCTGTACAACAATGCAAGTCATTTCAACCCGAAAAGAACTGTGTTTCGTCTGTTCATTCTAAGCAGAGAGACAAACCGCATAGTATTGTAACCAGTCCTCAAAAGCTGGCCATTTCAGTGACTGTGATGCACTCCAGGGCCTCCCCAGAGGCTGAGTTTCAGCCCTCAGCCTGCTCTGGACCCCTGGAGGCTAAAGGCCCAGCTGAGGACTGCACCCGGCTGTTGCTGCCTGAGCAGGGTCAGTGCTCCGTGCAGCTGCGGTCAGCCGTGTGTGTGCCGGGGGCCCCTGTGCCCGCTGGTTCAGTGACCGTTTCCGCTGGGGGTTCTGAGGAGCCCACCCAGCCTCCTGCCTCGTTAGCTGGAGGGTCTGAGGGACCGCTCCGGCCTCCTGTCTCCGCTGGAGGGTCCGAGGGACCGCTCCGGCCTCCTGCCTCGTCTGCTGGGGGGCCCGAGGAGCCCGTCCGGCCTCCTGCCTCGTCAGCTGGGGGGCCCGAGGAGCCCTTCCAGCCACCCGCCTCGTCTGCTGGGGGGCCCGAGGAGCCCATCCAGCCACCCGCCTCGTCTGCTGGGGGACCCGAGGAGCCCGTCCAGCCCCCGCCTCGTCTGCTGGGGGGCCCGAGGAGCCCGTCCAGCCATCTGCTTCAGCGCCGCCTGCAGCAGCCTCCTCATCAGCTGCATCACCCACGCCGTCGCCTGGTCCAGCCGCAGCTTCACCCACGCTGTCGCCTGGTCCAGCCGCAGCTTCACCCACGCCGTCGCCTGGTCCGGCCGCAGCCTCTGTTCCTGCCTCGCCGCCTGGTCCGGCCTCAGCATCTGTTCCTGCCTCGCCGCCTGGTCCGGCTTCAGCATCTGTTCCTGCCTCGCCTGGTCCAGCTCCGGCTGCAGCCTCCGAGTCAGCCTCAGCCTCGTCAACACTGCCGTCAGAGCCAGCTCGCCCTGTGCCACCTCATCCTTGTTGGCCGCTTTCCAGGCCTCTAAGCTGGCATCATGGCCGTCGAGGGCGGCCTCCTGAAAGAACTCGCCGTCACCGCTGGCTTCGCGGCCAACCTCCGGACCTGCTCTGCCACCGCCGTTGCCGTGTGCACGGTCGGCCACCTGAACTGTTTGCCCGTCGCCGCCGTTGCCGTGTGCACGGTCGGCCCCCTGAACTGTTTGCCCGTTGCCGTGTGCACGGACGGCCCCCTAAACTGTTTCCACTTCGCCACCGCTGCCTTCCGCGCGGTCGGCTTTTGGATTTGTGTCGCCAACGTGGCCGGCCTCCGGAGGTGAACTGTTTCAGACTCCTGAGTTGTCAGCCTCCGGGCCGGCCTCCTGAACTGTGTTTTGGGACCCTGTTTGAGGACTCCGGTGTGTGTATGTTGTGTTTTGGACAGTTCATTTGGATCACTGGAGCTTGTTTTTTGTTTGGTCCTGGACCCCCCGCCGCCCTCCCTGGGTTGGTCGTCTGTTTTTGTTTTGGGCTGTCTGGAGCCAGCCCTTGGTGGGGGGGTACTGTCATGATCCTGGGTCATTTTGACCCAGCGTTTTGTGTTTCCTTGGAGTTCACTTTGTGCCTTATGTTTATTCTGATTTTGTAGTAGTTTAGGGTTGAATCTGGAGCTCAGTGTTTTATCAGCCCTACCTGTGTCTGTCCTCGGTGCTCTGTCATGTCCTCGTATTGTAAAACAGTCTGTAGGTTTCCTGTTTTACTTTGAAGGCTCGTGTTCTGGATTTCCTGTTCTGTTCTGAAGGTCTGTGTCTGTTATCGTGTTCAGCTTGTATCCTCAGGTCGTCTTGTGTATTAGAATCAGCTGTGCTCCCACCTGTATGTCATTACCTGGTCTCCTTGTTTGTGTGTGTATATATAGTGGGTGTCAGTCTGTGCCTGTCGTCGGCTCGTCTGTGTATCTCTGTGTACCTCTGCGTTCATCTGTGTCTCTCTGCATTCTCCGTTTCGTATTACTTCAGGTTTGCTCTTTAGTTTATCCCAGTTTAGGTCTGCTTCAGTAGCTGCTCATACTTTATTGCCCGTTTTTGTCACCCTGCCACTGTGTAAATAAACTCACTCATATCATCAGTCGGCTGCCTGCATTTTGGGTCCTCCTTTCATTCCACAACACGACTGCTGCCCCAGCCGTGACAGATTCACCCTGATAAACATGAAGCCTTGCCTATGCTTATCATATGCCTGTGAAGACAAGTTTCTGTGTAAAGAGGAACGGAAAGTTCCACTTAAGCAGATGTTTAGTCTAAGTATGAACAGAACGTTTTAGCAAGATATGCATTTGTCTGTTAAGCAATCTATATTCTTTAGCAAGATATGCATTTGCAATCTATATTCTGAGAACAGGCGGAGACTGCCTCCGCCCTGTTGAGTAACCTACGTGCCTATATAACCTGCAATAAAGAAGAGTACTGTGTGACTCTCTCGAGACGTTCACCCATGTACATGTGATTGATTATATTGTCTCACTGTGTCTCTGTTTTACTTTGGCAGCCTTCTATTTGGGAGATTTCCCCCGACACTACTATATACCAGTGAAACAAACACTAAGCAGCTTATTAGAATCAGAATTATGGAAGAATTCAGTGTCACAGCAGTCTTGTGAAACTGACTCTGAGGCTTTTGGAGACATAAGTGATGGACAAAGCTTTAAGTCCAACAAGTTTTTCATTGACAATCCAGGATGCCTGAAACTAATTCTGTACCAGGATGCATTTGAAATTGTTAATCCTCTTGGCTCCGCTAAGAAAAAACACAAAGTGGTTGCAGTCTATCTGTCAGTGGCAAATTTGCCTGCTCATTTGCGGTCCAATACTGATTACATGTCCCTTGTCTTACTATGTGGAGAGAATGACCTTAAAAAATTTGGAAATGCAAAGGTTTTCTCAAAAGTGGTAGAAGATTTAAAAGATCTGGAGGAAAATGGTATCATTTCTGGTGATGAAATAGTCAAAGCAGCTTTGCACAGCATTGCTGGTGATAATTTGGGTTCACACAACATTGGTGGGTTTACTGAGAACTTCAGTCGCTCTGAATACTTTTGCAGATACTGTGAAATCACACGAAGTGAGTTTCAGAGTAATGATCCAAATGTCTGTGGTCCACAGCGCACACCTGAAAGCTACAATTCTGCTGTGGGCGATCTACAAGCTGAAGGCAGTCAAGAAAACAAAGGGATAAAGGTAAACTCTGTTTTTAATACCTTGAAATCTTTGCATGTTTGCCAACCTGGTTTACCACCTTGTTTAGGCCATGACGTATTTGAGGGTGTCTTAGCCTATGATAGTGCACTGTACTTGAAGTATTTTATTAAGACAAAGAAATGGTTTACATGTGCACTTTTGAACCGCATTAAACAGTTCAAGTACAAAGGAGCTGATGCGCTAACAAAACCGTGTGCTGTCAACCCAGATTTAACCAAGCTTTCAGGTGAAGCCATTCAGAACTGGAATTTCTTAAGGTTGCTACCTGTTATAATTGGTGATAAAGTCCAAAATCCAAAGGATGATGTATGGCAGCTAATGCTCCAGCTCAAAGACATAGTTGAAATGATTTGTGCACAAAACATCTCACTGTCACAGGTGGCCTATCTTGACATTATAATCCAAGAATATTTGGATTCAAGAAAGTGTTTATTTCCAGAGAGTGTACTAAAACCTAAACACCATTTCCTCCGTCACTATCCTGCACTTATTTTGAAATTTGGCCCCTTGATTAGGTTATGGACTATGCGTTTTGAAAGTAAACATAGTTACTTCAAAAGATGTGCCAGGAGTTTGAAAAACTTTAAAAACATCTGCCAAACCTTATCTGAAAGACATCAGATGTTTCAGGCATATCTTTCAGCTGGGCCAGGATGCAGTCAGTTTCTGCAAGTGAAAGACAGTTGCACCTTTTACCCTGACCTCTACAGTGATGCCATTAAATATGCAGTGAGACAGTTTGGCTTTACAGGAAATGATACTAGTGTTTGCACAGAGATACAGTATAAAGGTACATCGTATAAAAAGGGGAATTTCCTTGTGTCAAAAAATGAGGAGTCCATTGAGTTTGGAGAGCTTCTTATTATTTTAATCAAAAATGATGCAGCAGTGTGTTTTGTGTTGGATGTACACCAAGCTGAGTATCTTTCTGAATACCACGTGTACTCGGTGACAAAGGACAGTACAAGGCTGCAGTGTCTTAACATTACTGACTTGGTTGACGTTTATCCATTACCATCATACTTTGTTAATGGCCACCAAGTCATTCCTCTAAAACACAGTGTGTTGTCAAAATAAGCTTTGTTTTATGTTGCCACTGTTGTTGGGAAACCATATTAAAATGCATGTTTGCTTACAGTGATTTAAAAAAAAAATGTTGTGATGGGAGGGGAAAAATGAAAGTGAAATACCTTTTCCTTTTATATATGCAGAAAATAAAAGGTGTAAACCATCCCTCGTATTATGCCCCGAAAGCAGAAATTCATCTTATTTATATATGCACAGTGTTACTTGACTAAATATAATATTACTTTTGCCTTTTGTCAGTGCGTCATTCTTCGTTGATTCCAGAAATGACCGACTTTGAACCAACGTTGCTAAGGACTGCAATCAGTGAGGTCCTGCCTGACCTTCCAGAAGTGACAAAGGATATTCTTGAAGAAACCTTACAATCCATTGGGGTAGAGACAAATGATGATTTTCAGTTCACTGAAGAATCTGATTTGCACTCAGCCTTGAGGCCAGTTCAAGCACGAAAAGCCATTGCCGCTTGGAAACTGAGATGTAAGTCAAGTATTGTAGTGAATGATACAAACAGCACTAGAAGTTGCCTGCTTAAATTGAACCTTTTTTGGTGTGTGTGTGTTTGTTTGCAGGTCATACTCCTGAAAACAGCAGCTCATCTCTTGGTGCATCGCCACAACCTCCTGAATCCTCACAATCTGTTTCACCTAAATCACCCTCAACATCCTCCAGCAGCAGTCAAAGTCTTTGTGTAGACTCGATGGATACCTTCTAGATATGATGGAACAAGTTTCCAGAAGAACTGATGCAATCACTGGAGAGAGGAAAACGGCCAAGTCCACGCATGAGAAGGGAGATGGTCCGGATTGTGGTTTCTGAGATGATGAAAAAAAGCTCTAGGATAAGTAAAAGGAACTCTACTGAAGTTGCCAAAAAGATGGTGGCAAAATATCCAAAATCTCTGCAAGACATAATAGAGGGAGATGTGATTGGTCCAGGGTATCACTCTCTAGTCAAGCAATTGGAGTACAGAATTGACAATGTGAAGTGATCTACCACCCCAAAAATAAGAAAAAGAAAGCATCATCCTGATGAGTCTGACGCTGAGTCTGTCCCTTCAGAACAGAGAGCAGCAATCCAAGACACTTATGGATGCATTAACTGGGATGTGAAATTCCTGCCCCTTGGAGAAACTACAGAGAGCCAGCAACTGAAAAAAGAAAAACTTAAGATGATGTTTCAGAAAACTGATGCAAATCCTGAAGAAGTCAAAAATCTAATGAAACTGACTTTCTACACACAGCGTAAACAAGTCAACCAAGGAAAAACTATAAAATACCTCATGGAAGAATGGCCATTTTGGTTTAGAGAACTTGGCATGGCAGTCCACTTCAAGGAACTCACTGGAATTGGACTTAATGAAACTTTGAGACGCAACGTGGATCTGAAGGGTGAGCGGCTCCTGAACTACATGAATACTGTCTGTGAGAACATGAACAAAAAGCTCCTACAGGCTGTAACCAAGCTTAAAGTGGTGAGGGGGGAGCTGACTGGTTGCTCTGAAGACGTCAAAGACATGGTGCTACTTCTGCTGTCCTACTTTGATGAGAAAGAAGATGCGATGTTCTGTTATGTGGAGGACACATGCCTGGCAGGGGAAGTACAGATGGACCAGCTTTACTTGACTCCCACAATTGTGGTGTGTGGTAAGTTATTATTTCTGTCTTGTATTTTTCTGTTCCCATTTTTATTTTTCATTGTATCTGGAAACAAATTTAAGTTGCACAATGTTTTGTTTCCATAATCACTTTAAGGTTAGTCAAAGTGGCCTTCAAAGTACTTGTATTTCTCTCCCCTAAACCCGCAGATATATTGATATCTGTACTGATCATATTTCTTATTTGCTTTTCAGGACGGTCCTGTTATTCTTCTAAACGGTTTATGCTGAGCGTGGACCGAAACATTGTGCACGACAACATCACCTCTTTCATTTCTGCCCTGTGCATGATGTTCGGGAGCTATTATTGCTTCAGCATTCATTACCCATCACAGCTGGCATCAACCCTGGAGTTTCTGCAGAGGTACTTCTTTTTGGATTAGTTTAGCCAGCACTTAACTGGAAAAAATAGTAGTTTTTGAAGTGACTTTGAGTTTAGGGGACTTCATTTTGCCATTTAAATAGCTTTAAAGTAATTGTTGGAATAAAGAGTTATTATTGTATATATTATATAATGTTGTTGATGTGAAGTTGTTCTCGATAAAATTCAACTAATCATCTGTTTTTCTTTTTTCCAAGATGTTTTTTCTCCATCAATCCAGAGAAGGGCACTAAAGTGGAGAAGACAAACACATCCCATCTTCACGTGAAGCCAAGAGTCCTTACCTTGATACAGGAACTTTCAGATTATGAATGGCGTGATGTCTGAACATGGACTAAACACACTAACAGTTATTTAAGGGGCCACACTCACAGCATGAAGGTTTATTTTAGCCCTTTATCAGGTCAGTTCTTCAAGCTTAAGAGGCACAGAAAAATTTCAGACAATGTTATTCTGTTCTGTATGATTGTTGGTTATGTAATTCCTCATTTGCATTCCTGTACCTTAATTTGAAAAAGATATATTTATATTAGTACAATTGTTCTATTTTGAAAAGGCAATACAGCAATTCTTATTGGCTGTTTAAAAATTGTTACATTTATTAATTAAAAGTAGTGCCAAGGGTTCTGTCATTGTGTTTTTTTATGAACACATTTTATTGAAACAATCTGTGTTTCAGACTGATGTAACAGTTCATTGTTCTTTAAGATCAATAAATAATTAAATTGTAAATTGTCTTGGTCTAAGCTTTTCAATATATTAACTCTTAAACTTATATCTGGATTTGGTTTCCAATTGTAAATGCTTACATTTTGTCCATTGGGTTACTGGCTTTAATATATTCATTTGGATTTTTTCATAGACCAATAACATTTTAAAGCAATAAATTCATAGCGTTATTTCTATTTTCACTTTGTTAGAAGTCAGAACAGGGTTCTAACTCAACTTACAATGATTATTTAAAAATAAATTAGATGTTATCGTGACTGTAATGCATTAAAGTTGCAGACCTGCTAGAGGTACAGAACATCAGAAACATCTTTTGAGTAAAGCAGAAAAGACCAGAAAAATTCTGTTAAATAGCAGTTTTATAATGAGGCTGTCACAATAAAATACTGTTGTATATTTTTTTTTTCTGCAAAACTGAGATTTAGTGTACAATAAGCAGCAACTTTCTGTAAATCTTACAGGAAAAATGTGTTTAATAGCAGTTTGGCCATGCTAATTTGACATAAAAGGGCTGTTGAATTTACTGGCTTGAAATGTATTTTGGGGGGAAATTATAACAGTTTTAAACTGTAATTTTTACAGCTTTTTAAGTATTCTTGTTTACAGTTCACAGTTTTTTCTACAGAATTATTCTGGCAACCACATGTCAAAAGATTTTATTATGTTTATGCTTAAAAGTACATTTTATTTTCTAGATGTGTTTGCTCTTTTAGTATTCAGCTCAAATAGAGAAGTTACGCTATCCGTTATGTTACTAACTGTGCAAGCTCAACAGGAAGCCTGCACGCAGCACAGTTCTATTTTATCTCTTCCTATACGTCTCTGAGAAGAACATGCTACACAAATATGCTTGAGTATAAATAATGGATGACAACTGTTGCAGGGTGTGAGTCTCCGTTGAGCTCTCACCCGTGTGCACGTTAACTTGCAAACCTGTCTGAGTGTCATTTATTCCGACCTGAGTTGCACTGCAGGAAAACTCCTGACACCACAGCTGCCAGATTTTTTCTGTAAAGTCAACAGGGTGTTTTTTTTACAGTGTAGTTTGTATCCATGGAGCCTCCCGTGTCCCTCCATTTGATCAATAAGAAATCCTGCCACCTCAATCGGATCGGACTCATTCTTTCTCCTGTACATGCGTTTTAGGTTTTAGGTTTCTTCTAAGTGTCCGCATGCTTATCACAATACTGTTCAAACTGCTCAGTAACAGCAGAATCTTCCAATGCCTCAATCCAAGCATAAAATAGAACTTAATTCATTCCGATAAACGAGCCATTTTCTCACATTCTGATCTGCACTGTCACCCACTTCACTATGTTTTACAGCAATCATATATATCGTGTTCGAACACTAAAAGATATGTTGTAACGTGAGAACTTTATTGTTCAAACAATATAATTATCACTTTCGTGATAATTATATATAACAAAAACTTTTCATGTTTGTACAATATAAATATTATATTGTACGAACATGAAAAGGTTTTGTTATAAAGTGATAAATATGTATATTGTAATAACGTGATACTATGTTGTTCAAACGTGAAAAGTATATTGTTAGAACAATAAAGTTTTCACGCTATAATGTTATATACCTTTTTTTGCCCGGGTGGGAGCTCTATGGGCTCAAATTGTGGTCATAAATATTTTGTACTTGTAAATCAGGATTTGTATGTGTAAAAAGAATTTGTGTGTGCGTAATAAAGATTTGTATGTGGACTTAGCCAAAAAATACATGTGAAACTCTGCACTCAAGTTTCAAGTTACAAGTACAAATTTTGACCCTATTTTTCTTCATTTTATCTGATTGGCCGATGTCATGTCAATCACAAATTTAACTATCCAATCAGAGAACAGATGGGTTTGGCTGTCGGAGGGGTGCTTTAAGGAGCTTCAGGTCCTTGAAGGGAATAAACGCCCTTTCCTTCACATTGCAGTGTGTTAATTTAATCACTTCAAAACGCTCACTGCGTGTGTTGCAGGTTATTGTTAAAGTTTCCACAACAATTGTCAATGCACACCTCCATGAGAACCTTACTTCATATGAAGATCAAGGCAGGCTTTCATGAGCATGTGACTGTGTGGAAAGAGCAGCAGACGCCTCCATGAGACACATGACTGTGTGAAAAAACTCCATATAGGTTTATCAGGCTGTGGCTGTACGGATGATGGAAAGTACAACGAGAAATTATAAGTATCATCAGGCTTCCATAAAGGTCCTAAAACTGAAAGTACAGTCTCTAAAAAACATGATAAGACAAGTTAAGTCTCTTTGGCATTTCCTGCAAGGAAAGTGAAGATGAAGTAAACAAGTGGCTGGTGGGAAAACTAGTAGGTTTAAAAAGAAAGGATCTTTTATGTGCCATTTGTACACCCACACTAGGTGTGCAGAGCTTAGAGGAATCTTTAACTCATTACACACTGAGTTAAACATTCATTTTTAGGTTCATTTCACTTAACAGATAAGATATAAACAAATTATTGCAAGTAGAGAACCTGCAATGGATTTTTTAATAGTTTATATTCATTCATCAAATCATGCTGAGGTCTAATATATATATTAGTGCCCCGTGTGAGGAGCTGCATGGCGCTAACACGTTTACGCCGTGCAGCCCCTCGCACGGGGTGATCAGCATTAACTCGACAACGGAGATTTGCTGCGTTGATGCGTTTATGGTGTTAACGTCATTTTAATGAGATTAATGCTAATAGCACTAATATATATGTAAGTAATCATTTGATTTCCTTATAAAACATATGCAAAGCAGATTTTCTGGAATACTCAATATTGGTATCTTTAAAAAGAAGTTGATTAAACCAGTTGGCATTTGAATGGGTATATTCAGATATCTGAGACTGATAAAAACAATAACATCTTTAAAACATTTCAGTATCTTAAAGATGATTTTTTATCAAAGGAGTCTATAGAGATTGGTTGGCTTTGGAGCCAGCCTGGGAACACCTGGATGTGTGGCAGGGAATGCAAGACATCATCAACCACAGAGGCAGCACTGCGAAAACAGAAAACCCGAGTGTGCAGCTGGCAGAGGAAATAAACAGCTTCTTCGCCCGCTTTGAAACACCACAACAGCAACACTCATCTGCCTCAGCCCTGCTCCCATCCTCATCCTCACCTGGTTCCTACACCGCTCCACTCACTGTAACGGAGCACGATGTCAGACGTGTGCTCCTAGCAGTGAACCCCAGGAAGGCGGCCGGTCCAGACGGAGTACCTGGCAAGGTACTAAGAGCATGCGCACACCAGCTCACCCTCATCTTCACCAGACTCTTCAACCTCTCACTGGATCAGGCAGCCATCCCATCCTGTCTAAAATCAGCCACAATCATCCCAGTGCCGAAGAAGTCTCCCATCTCCAGCCTGAATGATTACCGCCCTGTGGCCCTCACGCTGGTAATCATGAAATGCTTTGAGAGACTAGTCCTTCAGCACATCAAGGATTACCTCCCCCCAGAATTCGACCCCCACCAGTTTGCAAACAGATCCACAGAAGACACCCTCGCCACAGCCCTCCACGCTGTGCTGAGTCACCTAGAGCAGCGGCAGAGCTACGTCCGAATGCTCTTTGTGGACTACAGCTCAGCCTTTGATACAATCATCCTGGACATCCTCATCACCAAACTGGTCCCTCTTGGCCTCCCTCCTCTCACATGTGCCTGGATAAAGGACTTTCTCACAAACCGGCCCCAGACTGTAAGACTCCGCCCTCATCTCTCCTCCACTCGCACACTGAGCACCGGCTCCCCACAGGGTGTGTGCTGAGCCCCCTCCTGTATTCTCTCTACACCCACGACTGCAGTCCGACCCACAACAACAATCTCATCATCAAGTTTGCTGATGACACCACGGTAGTCGGACTCATCTCAAAGGGAGACGACGCAGCCTACAGAGAGGAAGTCCTGAAGCTGGCAGCATGGTGTTCAGAAAACAACCTGGCACTGAACACTAAGAAAACCAAAGAGCTCATTGTTGACTTCAGGAGACACAGCACTGACTTAGCCCCCCTTTACATCAACGGGGAGTGTGTGGAGAGGGTCCACACCTTCCGGTTCCTTGGTGTCCTCATCTCTGCTGACATCTCCTGGACAGACAACATCTCAGCGGTCGTCAAGAAGGCCCAACAGCGACTGCACTTCCTGAGAGTCCTCAGGAAGTACAAGCTGAACTCCAACCTGCTGCTGACCTTCTACCGCTCGTCCATTGAGAGCCTGCTAACCTACTGCATCACGGTATGGTACGGCAGCTGCACCAAGGCGGATAGATCGAGGCTTCAGAGTGTGGTCAAGACAGCACAAAAGATCATCGGCTGCCCTCTCCCCTCCCTGATGGACATTTATTGCTCCCGTTGCCTCAGCAGAGCAGCAAACATCATCAAGGACAGCTCCCACCCTGGTTTCAACATGTTCAGCCTGCTTCCCTCAGGGAAGCGCTACAGGTGCATCAACACTAAAACCCACAGACTCAAAAACAGTTTCTTCCCCAAAGCCATAACCACCCTGAACTCACACATGCACCGATAACACAGCCCCCCACTTCCCACTTCCTCTATGGACCACCACTATTTATACCAATTCTATGTGCAATAACTCAACTGTATATACATAACTGTCAATGGAAAATTGTACTTAGTAGTCAGTATAAGCTTTTAATGATATAAGTTTGCATATGATAGAATACTGTATGTTGACCTTTTGATGACTTAGACTGTTGTCCACTACAAGACTGTTTTATAAATTCTCTCTCACAGCGATAATAGCTGAACAAGCAGGAAGAGGAGAGCTGGACACTTTTATCTGCGCTCCTTAACAAGAAGAGGGGCTGCGTCCTTCCAAATCTCACAACACACACACATACACCTGAACCACTCTTATCTTCACTCCCTACGCACTAACATTCCTTTGCCTATGAATAGACGTATTCACTGTTGTATTGCTTTGTATATAAATAAAGACCAGAGCGGTAACGGAGCGCGCATCACAGGGCCCCCACTCTGGTGTGAGCGTTCTGTGATCGCCCTTGTATACAAGTAAATGCTGCAGCGTCTGTGTGTTTCTACCCTTAGACTCTTAGCTGAAGAAGTGTCTTTAGAATAAATCTCTCGACATTTATTTTGGTCCTTTGAGAGCCGGAGCAGAAATATCAGAACTGTTATCTGTGACTCTGTTCCAGGATCTGGCATACTGTTTCCTGACGCCGTGGAGCCAGCACCGAAGACTGTGCACAGCCCTCTTAGACGAGGAGGACCCGGGACGTTTGAGTCCGGGCCGGTCTGGTCCACGGCGGTGGGATTCAGTCTGACGATCCGAACCACCAGTGAGACGTCTGAGGGTGAGAAACACTATTTTTGATATATAAAACGGCCGCAAAGGTTTAAAGAAACGTGATAAATTAGGTTTAAGTTAAGCCAAAAAGAACTAAGTTTAGACTGGTTTTAGAGGTAGCCATTAAGTACTTCGTCATAAATTAGGTTTAAGTTCGCCAAAAGGAACTGTGTTTAGACCGGTTTTAGAGGTAGCCAAAATTACTTCGTGACAAATTAAAACACGTTGAGACAAAGGAATTAAAATAGGTTTAAGTTCGCCAAAAGGAACTGTGTTTAGACTGGTTTTTAGAAGTAGCCAGAAAATACTTCGTGACAAATTAGCGCGCAAATGTCTATGTGTGTATGTGTGTAGAAGTAAGTTGATTTTACAGCACAATACGCTGCTGAACTACTCCTATTTTATTTGTTTTCTTTGCTTGAGGCTCAAGTACTGGTGACAAAAGAGAACGGTTGAGTTTCGTCTCGTAAAACTGATACCGCTTCATTTTTTAGAAGTGAAGTAGAAGGCTGTATCAGTAAACCACTCTGGAGTCAAGCGTGCCAGTGACGGCCCAACAAAATCTTTGGAAATGGGTAATAAACAAGCAAAATTAACGCCTGATGAGGAATGGTTAGAAAAACAACAAACAGGAGCAGGTAGAATAAGTGCAAATAGGTGGAGAAATCCACAAAAAGCAAAGAACCGCAGCTGGGAAGGGAAATGCGATCCCTCAGCTGTTACCCAGCTGAAAGCTGTCCTGAAACAAGAAATTACATTAACAAAAGACCCAAAGAAGAAATTAAAACGTGAAGAAGAATATAAACTTTTCCAAGCATGAGAAACTGAAGCTGAAAGGAGAACTGAAAATAAGAAAAAGAAAGAGGAAAATAAAAAACTATTTCAACGCACTTTCATTAAAGGATTACTACCACCCATTAGGTCTCATGTAGAAAAGCATTGGGTAACGCAAGATACGGGCACAGCAGATGAGGCGTTTCAATATGCTAACCATGCACAGACAGTGGTGAAACGGAAAGAGAAGGTCTCAGTTTTTCCCCTCGATGCTGACACTGTTCTCACAGCTTTTAGTGGAGGCTACAGGGGAGGCTTCAGAGGCCAAAAGAGAGGGAGAGGAATGCATAGGGGAAGAGCAAGAGGTAGAGACAGGCCTAGATACACACCAAACAGTAATTATAGCACTACATGCTGGAGGTGTGGAAAAGAGGGACATTTTGCACGTGACTGTAAGAAACAAAGAAGACAGTGACTCAGAACAGGATAGTAGCTCAGGTGAAGAGAACAGTTCAGATTAGGAAGAACATAATAATCCCTCACCAAGTAAAAATTAGAGATCCAAGTATAAGTTTAAAAAGGGCTGGAAACAGACCCAACTGAATACATATAAATGCAAGAGGAATAAAGTTAAATAAAACAACTGTAATGTATTCAAACTGATAAAAGCAAGGATAACAACCTGTAAACTGGTATGAACAATGAAACATAGTTGGGATGAAGACCGTGCCCAGACTGAATAGAACGAAAGAAAATACATAACTCACACAAACACATATTAAATGAAATAGAGAGATGCATGAGGTATATTAAGGTTTTGTCATTGTTCAGCCAAGGAAAGTGTGTGAAAAGGAAAATGTCTCCAGCTTGGGAAAGGGTGAAACTGCAGATCACCCCCATCCCTCGATGGATGCAAAATAAAATATAAATAAAATATTGTAATATACTATTGCTGTTATATAAAAAGATAATAACATTAATAATAACATAATATTAATATGAAGAGGCACCTCAGTCAGCTATGATGTGAGGTGGATAATTGTTAAAAGTAGTCTGCATCAAGCTTAAGGTTTGCTCAAATTCAGTATAATGACATATGAGATAAAGAAAATATCTAAACTAATTAAGTGCATAGAGGCACTTGACCTGCTTGAAAACCTGTCATCCTAGATGAGACATTGCTGAAAAATAGAGCACACCTATACTAACAACTAACAAGCTCAACCCTGTATACAACAGCTAAAGCTGCACAATTGAGAAGCTGAATTAAATATATGGTCACTGCTAAGCTGATGAGCAGGTTACACATTTTTTAGAGCAGGAGCTGCAACATGCAGCTGTCTGTGAGTTCAGTTTTTTCCCCCTCACACTTCTGATTTGTCTTTGGCAGCAGCCTTTTTTGCATCCTGACTCATGTGTGTGAAGCGTTCATGCCGTCAGCAACTTGTTTTTTTTTGTTTTGTTTTGTTGGGTTGAAAAATGAATAAATCTGTGATCATACTTGTGGATCACAGTGGCACATAATGATTAGGCATATGATTTACTAATGCAGATGTGATAACTTTATTCTAAATTTCCAGGAGAACAAACAAGAACAACACCTTCAGTTGTGTCTTGTTGTTGTTCTCTGTGCAGTGTGCTGAGTTTTGTTTTTTGTTTCTTTTGTTTTTTGAAATGTTGCTTGAGTGATGAGCACTGTAACTTCTGAAGTGGCTCTCACCATGTGTCCTTGATGATGACAAGTCCAGAGCCAGCTGAGAGCTGGGTTGTCTGTTTTGTTTTAGGTCACCAGGCAGAAATTAAAACTTAATTTTTGTTTTGAAAAAAAAAAGGGGGGAAAGGGAGGTTTTGTGTTTCTCAGCAAAGAACAACTACAATTTCATTTTCTGTTTTTGAGAAAGGAGAATTTAAAATAATAGTAATAATAATAATAATAAAACAAAGAGTGATGTTTTGTTTAAGTGGTGAAGCAGGCTAATACTGCAAAATACCATTTAGTGCATGATCTGCCAGCAATAAATGAAATCATCTTATTTATCTTTAAATAAACTCCAATTATGGAGACCTGAAGTCACATGCTTAGGGCACACCCTCTCAGGTGAAGGCAGAAAGCTACTAAACAAAGAAAAGAAGCCATACAAAATGCACCACAGCCACAAAACTAAGTATTCACATTCTTTCTGACTCTTAGTGAGCCTGAGTTATGACCTTGGCTCCCTGTTTTTCTGCCTCCACCAAAGGTGGGGGTGACGCTCCCGTGGCTCTTTACTATCACAAAGAAAAAAAAAAGAGAGGCCCCTGCTCTCTGAACACAATACTCTTTTCATAACTCAGCGGTATGAACTGTCATGAAACAGTGTAACTCACAGTAAATCAGCAGTATAGGATAATACAAACCTATCTAATAGATCTGGTGATTTTCACATTCTTTTAATTAGGAGGTGTGATGCAAACTGAAACTAAATACTGATTACACAAGAAGTATGATGTGGCCTACAGCAGTATCATGATTCACTCATTTTGATTACAGGTATAATGTAATATAATCTCACAACTACTACAAGCACATTTGCCTTTCTTAACACACGCGAGTGAAAGGCAACTGTTAAGAAAATGCTCTTTTGGGTGAGACAGTCCCACGGGCCCTGCATGCAAGCGTACTAACACACATACATACGCAATAAAATAGCAGCCTACACTCAACATTAACATGAACACTTATATGCATGATATAAATTGGTATTTCTGACCGGAGAGAGAGAAACGGGTCGGTGAAACACTGATGATAATAATGAAAATGTCTCAGTTTTGGTATCTGTAGGTGCAAGCAGACCTGGACCAATTCTCCACATGCAGCGGTCGGAAGAAAGTTATAGTTTGCCATCACTGGAGATGTTCAGGCAAGTTTTTGGCTGAATTGCTGATAGCACCATGTGTCCCTGAATCTCACAGGCAAGCTCTAACTCCTGGCTGAAGACCAGGAATGCTGTTATTTAAGGTGGGAAATCAGAATTTGGGGTAGCAATCTTGGGAAAGAACACTGATTGCTTAAGTTGGAGAATTGTGAAGGAGTCTGAAACACTGCAAAAGAACCAATAAAAAACACACACACAACCAGAGAAATGTATGAGAAAGGCACCTGTTAGAGAAACGCCTTGTTTGAGAAAAAGTTAAAATTAACCTGCCTACAAATGCACACACACGCAATGAAAAAACAGCTTACACTCATGAACACGTGAAGATTTTCCAGCAAGGTTAGAGCAGCGAAACTTAACATACACCTGTTGTTTTAATGATGAAGTTTATCCACTGCTAACAAATAAACTCTCTGGATTGCAGGACAACAACTTCCAAAAGAAAGAGACTGGTATGACCAACCAGTGATGAAACAACAAATTTAGTGGTTAAGAGTCAAATTGTGAGATGTTTTCTGCTGATTGAATCATACAAGTGATTACTGAAGGAAGGAAAATTCCTTTTTTGTGCTTTTAAACGTGATCTTACGAATTTTAACATGTACCTGTGTTGTCCTGTCAGCTTGGTGGGTTATGAGTTGATTATATGGTGAGAAAAAAAACAAACAAAAAAAGGGGGGAGAGAAGGCTGACACAGGGCCTGGCCCGGTGTTTCTCCCCTCTCTGAATAACACAGCCAACACAACATCATTTTCCTGTTCGTCTGTTTTTGTTTTCTTTTTGTTTTTTCTCTTTATGTTTAATTACAGGCTGCTTTGCCGACCCTGAAAGCCGAGGCTGACCTGGACTCCTGCTCTCCCCTCTACCATCTTTGATGTGACCCTGACCAAACGCTACAGCAGCTGGACCCGTAACAACAACCTGAAAATGTCAACAGTGCTATAGGAAAGCGATCTCATGCAGCAGAGACGGAGAGCGTTAAATCCAAGGCCCGTTTCACTACACGGGGGAGATTTCCAGACAGCTTCAGCTGACAGAGCTGTGACGAGACGCCCATTAAGCCCGAATGAAAAGTAAGGCCGAGCAAAAGAATGCTGACCTTGATAACTCTGCATTAACACTGTGCAGGACAGTGACGGACCAACACGGATGATCGGCCAGCAAAAAAGGGCGTGCCAGAGACAGGAGGAGCAACTGAGGTCAAAAGGCACCTCAGAATGGACAAAACACAGAAGAAGATGCAAGTTTCACCTGCGGTGAGCATGGACACTGGAGAAAGGACTGCCCCAATTGGGGCCAGGACCAGGACACACTGAACTATGAGCAGCAGCAGCAATGGTCGCAACCAGACTGAAAAGGAGGAGGGCAGGACCCCAGGGCACGCTTCAGGCCGTGGTTTACCCAAAACACCAGAACAGGAAAGTGATAAACACACCAACATACACAAACATACACATCTACACACACTGACTCAAAATGAAGAGAAACACACACCTGAACAGACGTGCACTTGTTGATTGAGTGAGAAATGACACACACACATCAGACAATGTACACTCATCAAACATGACTGATGCCCTGAACGCCTTGAGACAGATCCAGCAGGCCCAAAATCAGGACTATGTAAATAATACAAGTGACTGCTAAAAAGACTACTACTGCCTTTTCACTGTGCAATACTTTTTGTTAATAACCAACGGTGCAATAGACTTCAATACTTGAAATACTTGAAATACTTGCAATTCCTTTGTATTCTTATTCTTATTTATTCTATTTATCCCTTTTTGTATTTTCACTTTTCTTTTGTGTCTTTGTAACATGTATCCTGCCATGTCTAAAACTCATGATTAACTGTATAATTGTTTCCACTGTTGCTGCATACATAGCCGTGACAAATGATGATGATGATGACCCCGACCTGTTGGAACATGAAGACTTTGTGTGATTAATGATGGTGTGATAGAAACTGTACAACAAGATGTTACATACTGATATCTCACTTGAAAGTTATACTGACAACAGGAGGGAATGTCAATGGAAAATTGTACTTAGTAGTCAGTATAAGCTTTTAATGATATAAGTTTGCATATGATAGAATACTGTATGTTGACCTTTTGATGACTTAGACTGTTGTCCACTACAAGACTGTTTTATAAATTCTCTCTCACAGCGATAATAGCTGAACAAGCAGGAAGAGGAGAGCTGGACACTTTTATCTGCGCTCTCTAACAAGAAGAGGGGCTGCGTCCTTCTGAATCTCACAACACACACATGCATACACCTGAACCACTCTTATCTTCACTTCCTACGCACTAACATTCCTCTGCCTATGAATAGACGTATTCACTGTTGTATTGCTTTGTATATAAATAAAGACCAGAGCGGTAACAGGGCGCGCATCACAGGGCCCCCACTCTGGTGTGAGCGTTCTGTGATCGCCCTTGTATACAAGTAAATGCTGCAGCGTCTGTGTGTTTCTACCCTTAGACTCTTAGCTGAAGAAGTGTCTTTAGAATAAATCTCTCGACAATAACCCTATTTATACCAATTCTATGTGCAATAACTCAACTGTATATACATAACACTATTTATTACATATTACTTTTTTTTTCTTTCTTAAAAATACGGCTTGTATATTGTACATTTTATATATATATATCTTTTCCCCCTATGTTAATACTGTCCATATGTACATAGCGCTGCAGAACTGTATCCCCCCCCCGCCACAGCATGTTTACACTGAGTAGGAGATGCTCTGTATCTCATTGTACAACTGTATAGTGACAATAAAGGCATTCTATTCTATTCTATTCTATGTTCCCCCAGACAGGTTGTAGGAGTTGGCTGGGGAGAGGGAGGTCTGGGCTGCCCCCGCGACCCGGCCCCGGATAAGCGGAAGAAAATGGATGAAGGGACATTAGGACATGATGGCTTGGATTTGGTTTCTGCAAATCTTTCAGATCATATTTTCAGATTTGTGAAGGCAGTCTTAACAGGCTGGACCTTACGGTTTAGGCCTCTCCATTGTTTTTGTATGCTGTGCTTCATAATTCACAGATCTAATAAAATAAATTGCACTTACATAAATAAACGTAACTGTGAATCAGACACAATAAGGAGAAAGAATTTATTACATGATTTTTATTGTTCACAATGATCACAAATATAAATACACACTGTCTATTGTAATGAAAAACTCTGCCATACAGGTTTACCAGGCTGTGGCTGTCCAGATGATGGAAATTTATTCTAATGTCTCAGTACAGTGACACACAGCAAAGTACACTGAGACTAAAGGTGGACTATTCTGCTTTTTCTACTTTTCCTATCAATTCAATCCATTCTTTTTTACTAGAATAGACTAGAGCATGGAATGTGTTTTGTTAATTATCAGAGAGTTCGTTAAATTAAGAAAGATTTATAAAGAAGAAAAAATTATAAAGATTTGGCTCACATGCATTTACAATGTCTGTTTTGCAAAACGACCTCCACCCAGTGATGACACGTGGGAAAAAAGCTTTTAGCTCTTATACATTATGTGTATTTTTTCTTACTCAAGTTAATTGAGCTATAAATACATCCATCAAATCTTAAAGTACCCAGTTTACTTTAAAAAAATAATCAATTGCAGTCTGCAGATATGCAGATTAACATTAGCTATAGCCTGCATAAAAGATAAGCTGTGACAAAACAAGAAGAATACAGCTTCTTTTATCAGACGATACCTGTATGAACAGGTATCGACAAACGTCATAAAACTGAAAGTTCAGTCGCAAACAAACAAGATCTGTCATGAAACGCTATGTGGCAGGCAGGAATTGGACCCAAAATGCAGGCTCGTAGACACAAGGGATGAACTCAAAACCACAGCTTTATTCACAGGCTGGGAAAGCATACAAAGTAAACTAAACTGGGGAATAACACACTAAACTTACAGGGAGACACCAGGAGATCCACACAGCATGAGGGACGACGCGACACTGACTCAGAGAAACACAGGGTTTAAATACACTGGGAAGTAACGAGGGGAATGAGACACAGAAGGAGAGCACAGCTGGGAGAAATCAGGACTGACGAGACAAGGGAGCAAAGCAGGACACATTTACATAAGACACGGACCTTCAAAGTAAAACAGGAAGTATGACACAGAGACATGAACTTGGCACAGTGGAGACAGCAACTAAGAAACACAGAGACATAAACCATAAGACAGAGGACTCTAAGAACCGAAAGACACAGAGGGAAACTCAACATGCAGACAGACTACACAGAACAGAGGGGACACAGAGAAACACGAAGGGCAAGGGATCAAAACTAGAAACGATACAACTCACAAGCACAATACTACAAAAATCATAAAGAATTAAACATGCTGGGTCAGGGGACCCAGGACCCTGACAAGATCAGACAAGTTAGCTCTCTGCAGCATTCCTTACAGGTTAGCGGATCATCAAATGACCTTTACCCCAGTTTCACTATTTCTTCAAATATTATCTTTAGTTTTCTGTTGCATTTCATGTCCAAAATTATGTATGTATGCTGCATCCTTTGTTTGTGCTCCTTCAGCTACACTACCGGACAAAAGTTTTAGAACACCCCAACTTTTACAGTTATTTATTGCAATTTAAGTCATTCAAGATTGAAACTGTACAAAGAGAAGTGGTGAAATACCCAGAGGTTAAAAAAAGGTAAGGATTCCCAAAACTGAAAAATAATGTACATTTCAGAATTATACAAAAAGGCCTTTTTCAGGAAACATAAAAGGGGTTAACAATTTAAAGCTGTTCTGCAGCAATGGAGGTTGGAAGCTGGTGCTACTAATTCCTACAGGTGTTCCAAGTTTTCTGGATTACTTACTGCGGTTTATTTCACACCTCAAACATTTAGTAAACTATTACAATACAAGTAAACAGCAATAAATTACAGGCAGTAAGAAAATAAACTAACTCTTTTACGCTACATCCGCACCTACACGGGTATTTTTGAAAACGCAGCTGTTTCGTCAACACGTAAACGGCGTTTCGAATCACCGAAAACGGAGACTTTTTAAAACTCCTTTTTTGTGTTTACATGGACGAGGAATACAGAGTTCATCACACAACGTTAAATGTATGTGCCTTTTTTCACGTCACGCTGTGCGCCACGTTATTGTTTACATGAGATGAATAGCAGAATGGCAGATATTCAGATTAACAGTATTTTGTCTCTATCTTCAGGTTTTACACGCTTACATACACACACACAGTTACTCTCCCTCTATTTAGAAAGGCAGAGGCGTCAGGGTGTGATTATTTTACGTGTAGAAAAAACATTTTTCAAAAAATGCCTCTCTCTGGAAATTGGTTTAAAAACATAAAAAACTGTGGGATACTGTTTGTCCGTGATTCGGAGAGCCCAGCGCTGCTCCCGACGAAGGGAAAACCAATTCTGCAGGGGAGACCTACCTTGGCACTTGTGCAGGTGAAACCAAAGGGAAGATATGCTTCACCATATTTTCTGCACGATCTGATATCGTGATGTTGGTGTTGTTCCCAGATCATCATACTAAATGTTGTTCCAGGATCAACATTGCAAGTGACCAATCAGAATGTTGTGACGTCATACTTTTGCGACTTCGGGAAAAACCGCCGTAAAACAAAAAACTGTACTTAAGCTGTGAGAAACCGCCTGTGTCCACCGATCAACTGACCCTGACCCTTTAATAAACGGTAAGCAGAATTGATATTGTCCTTGCAACATTGGAATTTCATAAATGCACGAATGGCTTGGCGTGCCAAAGAATAACGTCACAACAATGTGATTGGTCACTTGCAATGTTGAACCTGGAGCAACATTTTCATGATGATCTGGGAACAACACCAACACGACGATATCACATCATCCATATTTTCTAGTCTTTGGCTTAGAATGAAGTTGGTTTGAAAACATATTCAGCGATGCTTCATCTCATGCTTTGCGTCTGTGTGGGAGCCCCGTCAAAAACCTGTCCAATATGCTAGCAGTGTCCAAGCGTTGTTTTTTTTTCTCCCCCTTTTCATACCGCGGCCCCCCTGCAATGGGGGCGGGCCCCACACTTTGGGAAGGTCTGCACTATGGTATCATACCATCGTGAGCATGAGTCGAACAGTATTGTACTGCAGAAAGTAGTGTAGTGCCACAAAAATGTCAAGAAAAAGGCAATGGAAGAGAGACAGACCATCATAACACTTAAAAATGTTGGTCTTTCCTACAGAGACATTGAAAAGAAAGTCAAGCTGTCAGTGAGTACAGTTTCCTTCACCATCACAAGGCATGGTCTCTAGACCTAAATCCCATCGAGCTGGTTTGGGATGGACTGTAAAGAAGAGCGAAAGCAAAGCAAAAACAAAACCCCCAGAAAATGCAGTACTTTGAAAATACTGTACTTAATTGAATGTTAATTTAAGGCCAACAGGCAAATTTTTATCTTTATTCTAGGGTGTTAAATCATTGTAATAGCTATTCCTGTAATGAAGGAACTGTTACAATGCTTTCTGGCTCACACACTTCTTACTGTGCTTTTCTATCCAAAATGAGCTTTGCTTTATCAGCAGCTTTCACCCCACACCAGGTAAACCCACAGAATAACACACATTCCAATACAAATCAGTCTTGACTGATTTGTTGAAATGCCTTGACTTGTTTGTGAGTTCATGTTGTCATGTAACTGACTGCGCTTGTGTGAAAAGGTGATGCTGGGTTGAAGAACTAATCTATCTATCTATCTATCAATCAATTTTCTATAATTAATCGCGATTAATTGCAATTACTTGATCAATAGCCTGGTTGCAATTTTTTCAACTTTATATTTAAGCTTGTAACTGACATTTATGCAATATAATGAAGTAAATGCAGAATAAACACAAAGAATGTATGCTTAAATTCAAAGAGAACTTGAATAGTTTTTTTTTTCAATCTTTTAACACAAAAATACATTTCTCCTGTGAAATACAACTTTTTAAAAAACCTATATACTAATATGTCAGTAAACACTAATATATAACATATATTAGTGCTGTCAAACAAATAAATGTTTAATCTGATTCATCACAGGGTTACAGTGGATTAATTTTGATTAATCACGTTTAAATATTAATCATTTTTATTCTATATTAATCGCATTTCATTTTGCATGAGCAAACAGACTCTGAAAAAAGGGGAAATATTCGCACTTAACATGTTTATTGAACATCTTGAACATTCATGTTAACAAAAAACTCCGTAAACATTTATCCACTCTCTCTCTGTCACTCTTGGGGAGGCACTTCAAGTTCAAGGCTGCACTGTTATTAATTTGTTTGCTAGATTAGCCGCTAGCATACGCACTGTGTTGGAGGCTTGTTGCTAGCTAGTTAGTGATGCTACTCACCCAATACTCTAATAGTCTGTGTTATTGAAGGATTCAGCACTTCTTATGTTTGTTTTTATCCATTTTTAGACAGCGATGAGATCATCTGCACACTCTACAGAGGCCCAGAGTTACTGTTAATATCAAAAATATAATGCTGTCCTTTGAGATTTTAACATAAGACTGTGAGTGTAATGGATCTAAAACTGTTTAAATCTTCAGAGCCCTCTACAGCCTGGTAACATGGAGACTTTAAAAACATCAGCAGAACGTTTCAGTAGTGTAGTCTAATTTGTTCTTTTCATTTAATAATAGAGTCCATATTATATCAACAGCTACATTCACCCTGGAGAGAAACTAGTGAGGGAGACCACCAGGCCAAGCTGGGTTTCCTGGGTCCAGAGGTTTGGAGAAACTTCTTCCCTTTCTTCATCACAGCTGTCCTGTGCCAGAAGTTCTGTTGACCCACTGAGAGAGACTTCATTTAAGAAACACCAGGAAGACTGAAGCTCATCGCATAGATCAAGCAGGACTCATGATCTTCACCAGCAGCTCCCTCACAGGGAAATCTTCAGCACTCCTCCGTAGGCCCGATCCAGGAGATGGATAAACCCAGCATTTCATGAACACTGTGATGGAGACCTTTGGTTTGTGTAATGTTATAAATACTCGGATACTCCACAGAGGCTCCAGACTTTTACATAAAGATATTATATTCAGTCCTGTAGAAAGTTATATATTTAAAAATATATGATCCTCTCTGGTTACTCTGGTATGAATGACTCTGAATCACTTTATGGTAAATAACACACTATCTGCAAAAAAACTGTGAAAGAATTCCAGATCACAAGTTTGTAGTTCGACATACAAGTGATGACCTTTGACCTTCATCAGGTTTTATGTAATTGTGCCAGAGAAAATCTGATATGCTCTTCATGCAGCTGAGTACATCAAATGTTTAAAACGGAAGCTGTGCAGGTCTGAGATCAGCAGCTTTGTGAAACACCAAACTGAGGTCCTGTTAATGCTGATATATAGTGACACAGTTACAGGGGTGATTAATCCTTTTGTTTTTTTGTACAATACTTGTATTAAAAGTACAGTAACAGTAATTAGTGACTGAGCTACCCGGGGCGTTTCTCTTGATTTCTTTAGTCAGGGTAAATTCATTCACCTGTATGGATTAACTAAACGAACTTTACAAAACAAGTTTCCCCGACAGCCGAGTGCTCATCTTAGCTAGCTAGGGCTGTATCCTAATTCAGGGTCTGCAGCCTTAAAGGCCGCATTTTAAGGCCGATTACGTCACAGCAACGCAACGAAGGCTGTCCCAATTCAAAGGCTGCTCAAAATGCGGCCTTCAAATGCGTCTTTCATTTCCCTGAATTTTAAGGATGTGGCGGTGTAGACTTCGTGGCCCAACATATCCCAGAATGCATAGCGTGGCGGTGGGTGTGGATAATTTTGCCAAAAAAAACGGCGGAAGCGGGGCGCCCGAAGAGTAAACCTTTAAAAGTAAGTACTGAATATTATGTAAGTTATTTATGTGCAAATGTTTAATAACGAAGAACATTAAAACATTACTGTTGACCACATGTCGGCAAAGTTAAGTGACATTAGCGAAGTTTGTACTATCTTGGTTTTAAAGCCTTTACTTTAAAATATACGCTGCTCAATAGTTGACCTTAATCTTACAGAGAATGTGAAGATTTCATGGATATTTAAAGTAAGCACTGAGACAAATTTAGTAATGCCAACATATTAAAAGAACAATATTTGTCTCTTATATATAGAGCTGAGCGATGGAACGATAACGATATGTATTGTATGTATATAAACTTTTTCTCGATAGAAAAATGAAACTATTGCGATAGACCTCATCTCTCTCTCTTCCTGTCTTAAAAAAAAAAAAAAGAACAGCCAATCCAAATTAAGTAGCGCAGAGCCGAACTAATCACAGCCGCAGTGTCATGTCACATGACTTGTTACGTACAGCACAAGTGCCAAGCCGCACATGTGTATTTGTTTGGGAAGCAGCCAGCCGCCGTGTCGACCAGGTAATGGAGAAAATGAGTGTGTCCACTAGAGAAAAACCAACTGAGAGCTTGGGTGACCAGGTTACCGAAGAGAACACAGATGATGGTTCCAATGCCGGAGAGATTGTCGAAAGGAAGGGCCAGAGAAGTTCCGTAGACTGAAAGCGCTAATTCGTCATCGAAAACAACCAGGAGAATCCCTGCGAAGCAGCAACAGTCAATTGAGTCGGCTTTCTCCAGCATCTTACCATATGACAAAAAAGCTAAGAGACATAGCGACATAACGAATGCCATAGCCTACTGTCTTGCTAAAGACATGCTACCAATAAACACGGTCGAAAATGAAGGATTCAAGCAGCTAATTGAGGTAATAGCTAAGCTATACAACAAGGAGAGATTGAGAATTTCCTTTTAGTTCTCAGTTTATTTGATATTGACAAAAGTTAGTCAATTTTGTCTGTTCTTCTGTAAAACAAACTAAGATTTATTTTTAGAATTAATATTTTGTTTCTAAGTGGAATTGACAATTTAGTCTGTTTGTTTTTTCTATTTTGAAACTTAAACGCTTTAGCGGCTGCCTTTTGTGTAGTTTGCAATATTTGCCTTTATTTATCTGAAACTGAAGTCTCCTGTTCCTTAAGTACATCTACCCTGTTGAACTTATTATGGGAAATAAATATTTAAATCAAAACAAGCTGCTGATTATTTCATATTTTACTTGTGAGCAACGGCACATTTAAATCTTACAAATATAGTTATTTGGCTTATATCGTGATATATATCGTTATCGCCTGAAATGAAAAAAACATATCGTGATATGAAAAAATCTTATATCACCCAGCTCTAGTTATATATAATACATTTATATATTGTTACGGGTTCAAAAGTATTGGAGATGGATACAAGAGGAAAACCACAATAACAACACTGGTCCGGCCGGGTTGAGTCAAACGATGATTTTAATGAACACACGTGTGGGAGATGAACACTGTACGCAGACAGCATAAGATCTCAAAATGGTGGAGCATTGCTCAAACTCTTATAGCCTCTAGTGGCCCCACCTAGTCATAAAAGCCTAAACATTGACATTCTTTCTCTCACACGGCGCCTAAGCTATGACCTTGGCTCCCTGTTTATCTGCTCCTGCTGAGATGGGGCAGAAAACCTCTCCGGTACATTCTGCTCTCTTCTAATCAGACAAATAAGATCATGACTCTCTGAAAACAGTATTTCTTATAACTCAGCCGTATAATGCATCATAAAACAATCAGCTTAACAAATGTAATAGTTATCACCTTCTTCTAATTCAGGAGAATAATGCAAACTAAAACTACATAATATTTCACCATCTTTAATTAGGGGTATAACATGGCATAAGGTAATATTATAATCCCACATTCCCCCTTTTGATCTCTTTTTTAAAAAGAGATCACTTACACCCTGCAATCCAGCGTTGCAGGGTTCATTTCTTCTTACCCCTGAGGCCCTTTGTCCCCCTTTAATGGGTGAACCATATGTGAGATGACCTCTGTCTTTGCACAGTTCAGATGCAAGAAAAACTATTATTACAACAACAATAGTACGTACACACGACACTCCCATCACTCCCCAGTTCTCCCACAGCTTTATTTTGGTGCTACCTTATACCCTTCAAACGTACTCAGACTAGAACCTCTGTCCGAGGAGCTTTTAGCCTTTATTTTATTGCTGCAGCCACCAGTGTCTTCCAGTCGGGTGATTCTCTGCTCTTCTTTCTTCAACCTCAGGGGTTAGACCACCCTTCAGTCGTTGCACAGATCAGGGGATTATTCTGCCCCGATTTCAAACGACGATCTGTGTATCCTGGGGTCACAGCCGTGTCCCCCTTTTTACCAAGAGCCTCTCGAACCTCGTTGGTCTGGTGTTCCTGGATTTTCGCCAACCCCTTCATGGTTATTGCTGTGTTTATGGGATCCATCCTCTCCAGGTCACTAGTTGGAGCCCAAACGCCATGACACTTGAACCCAGTTGGTGTCTTGGCAGTCTCTGTGTCTGTCTCTCCTGCGAAGGATCCTCATATCTCTGTGACCTTGTCTGGTGTCTGTTCCTTTCTCTGTAAGAGACAGAAAACCAAAACACCTCTCTCCCTAGCCTTGATAATCTAATGTTGTTATCCATTGTTCCTCTAGTGATTCAAAATCGGTTTAGCACATCATGTTCAGGACTTCCTGACCAGTGACTTATTCTAATCATAATTTATGTGTGTGTAAGCGTGTTTGCATTTAGCCCTCTGCACTCAAGGCATTTCCTACACTTTATCAGTCCGGACATCACGCCGAACGAAGCTTATGACCTTCAAAAGACCGAGTGCCAACTCATTATGAGCGCATTTGCAATGTGTGTATGAAAATTATTAAAACCACTCATTTTAATAAAAGACATCAAAAACAAATTAACCATTTTTACTTCTAACATTTGCCCCCCCCTTTTCACAAAAATCATGTGTTTCCTTCAGCCTACCGTCCCACGGTTTCCTCTCCAGTGTGGTACTCAGCTTCTCGTGAACACAGGCATTTTATCTTCTAAACGCTATTCAGTTTATTTCAATAATTAATGCTTAAACCTGGAAATAATGATTTATGCTTCTCACTGGTTCTCTAGAAAAAGTCTGGGATCTTTTGGGTCATTATAAGCTTAAGTTTTATACCTAGATTATTAAAAACACAAATGAAGTCATAAAAATGTTCATATAACCCTTGTTTGATGTTAAAACTCAACTTCCCCCCTTTTTTGACACACTCCCTTGTGTCAATTCATCGGAGCTAGAAAATTAAAATAAAAGGTTAGTGACATCATATCTCAGAAAACATCAGAAATTCTCCTCTCCAGTATCATTGCTCCAGTCTTGTCATCCTGTGTTAGGGACTGAAATCAATTTAATTGTCATGTTAGATCTGTTCAACTCCTGGCTCCGCCCAGAGCCTGCATCCGCAGAATTGCCTAGAAACAAAACCTGTATTAATATGAACTTCACATATAAAAACGCCTCTTTTAAATTTTATTTTCCCCCTGGTTTTCCCTCACTGACCACAGCAGGGGAATCTATGTCTTGATTCAGCCATGAATCCAGCTCACCTTATTCATCACTGAGCCCAACCACCACTGGCATCTGATAGTGTGGCGCTGCATATTCTCCCTTAACATAACTGTTTTCAATCTGTTAATTACAGTCCTTCAACATCAAGTAGACTGTGTCTATAAAAGTCAATACAGCTGTAAATGTGGCCAATTCTCAATCTATTACCAATCAATAACAAAAGATAGCTTTTATTTTATGCATGCTTTAGTCAACCACTCACTCAGAGGATCTTCAATCCCAGAAAATTCCTTCTCCTCATTTAATAAGTCTGTCATCCTTCCATGCCCTGGTAACTGGCCCATCCAGAGCTATATCATCTTGGAATATACATACAACAAGCCAAACCACACCTTGGTCACACCAACCATTTTCCACCCTGAGGATGTCCAACGCCATCTTAGTCTGGACTGTCAAAGGTGACTTTAACGCTGACTGTTCTGACAATCCATTTTATAACATTTCCTGGTCAGATTAGCCAATCTCTGCCAATCTCTGCACACTTTCTCTGCACCTTGGTGTTCATCTGAACAACAAACTGGAGTGGACTCATAACTCAGACACCCTCTACAGGAAAGGGCAGAGCAGGCTGTACCTGCTGCGGAGACTCAGGTCGTTTGGAGTGGAGGGCCCACTCCTGAAGACCTTCTATGACTCTGTGGTGGCCTCAGCCATCTTTTACGGTGTGGTCTGCTGGGGCGGCAGCATCTCTGCTGGGGACAGGAAGAGACTGAACAGGCTGATCCGAAGGGCCAGCTCTGTTCTAGGATGCCCTCTGGACCCAGTGGAGGTGGTGAGTGACAGGAGAATGGCGGCTAAGCTGTCATCCCTGTTGGACAACATCTCCCACCCCATGCATGAGACTGTGACAGCACTGAGCAGCTCCTTCAGTGGGAGACTGCGGCACCCACGGTGTGGGACGGAGAGATTTCGCAGGTCTTTCCTCCCCACTGCTGTCAGACTCCACAACAAAGACTTTAACTGATCAAACATACATCCACACATGTGCAATAACACTAAGTGCAATAATCTTTTCTGGCATCGTTGTATTTTTTACTCAGTTGTATATAGCATTTGTATTCTATTTTTATCTCATTGTATATTTTATTCTATTTTATTCTACTGTATATAGTATTTTATTTTATTCTATTCTGTACAGTTGTGTACTGGATTTATTCTTATTTTATTTTATTCTAATTTTTGCTTCATAACTTTTGCACTGTCCACTTCCTGCTGTGACAAAACAAATTTCCCACGTGTGGGACTAATCCCACACTGTAAAATGTAATTCTAGATGTTTGTTATTTCAACATATTATTCTATATCAGTTTGACGATAGATGACTGAAGTTGTTGTTATAACATAGAATTACAAGTTAAAAACGTCCCAATTACACCAAAAAAAGCTAACTTGAAAACTCATGTCCAGCTAAATCAGAAACTTATGTGAACTTGACAATGTGGGTAAGTTGAGCACAGCAGGATTCAAAACTGCCTCACGTGACTCCTACCGAGGTGCATCATGGGAATCGGCGGTTAACGACATGCTCACTTTACTTGGACGTTTTCTAATCGTCTTCTTTGGAATATGCTTTCAAGGTGAGTAACATTGGTTATAACTATAAGGAAAGAGAGCTACAAAAGTTGGAACATGTTTTGAATTTATGGCATGATGTGTGTTTTTCTCTTTTACCGAAATGTTTGCTTTAGCTAATGTAACTTTAGCCGACAAGGTCCAGCTTGTGTGTCATGACCAAACTTGACCTAATAAACTGACACATGGCCTTTTTTATGGGTTTAATGTGGTACTGACCAAATCACAAGTATTCTGCCGCTAGCTTTAAGGTTGTGCACTCAACCACTGTTGCGATATTAGCAAGCTAACTCAGCTAATTAATAAAGCTTATTTCATATTGTCTCTGTACTTGTAAATTTCTTTCAAGTTCACAGGCTGTTGTATTTTGGTGGAAGTTCATTTTGGGAATATTTCCAATAACTGGCTGGGTTCAAAAAGAACTTTTGGCAGGACTCCGATGCTTGTTGTCATCTGTTTACCCCTATGTAATCACTTAAGTTGTTATTAACTGCTGCATGCTAAGCTGCAAGAGTGCACTGAGGATTGAGACAAAATATGGTCTACAAACCAGCATTATATTAGTTTTTATCAGATAGTCCTCCAGTGTGTTTATTTTTTGCTTTAATTCTATTGTGCAGTTATTTGTTACCCTGAAATGCTTGATGCTTAACAACAGCTCACTATTTTAACTTATTTTTGAACTCTTGTGACTAGTATGACTAGACTGTGTGAGTTTCCATACTAAAAGAGCTGTAGTGATAAAATAATTGGCATCAGAGACACTGATTTTTGGCATGGTATACTGCAGAAGTTTTTTGTTTTTGTTTTTTTGCATAATTTACCTTTTAATTAAACTGCATTCCCTGTATTGTAACAAAACTAATATTGTTTATATGTCAGAAAATTAGCAAACATGAATAAATGGCGAAAACAATATAATTATAACATATATTTTTATTTTACTTATTTTAGGTCTGTGAAGCCAAACTTGATGCTGGGGATTTATTTTTGTCAGTGGAGTCAAATGGTAAGTTACAATTTGTGCATTTTGTCATACTGGAAACACCACAGATTATATTGTAACTTAATAGCTCTGTAGAACAAATGATATAAAGATTGTAGTGTCAGGGTACTTCTTAAGAAGTAATATGGCACTATTGATGATCACATGCAGGTGGCATAAACTAAATATTCAGACGTGCTACCAACAAATGATTCATTAACAAAAGCAATGGAGCAGACTGTTTAGGTTCTTGTGGTTGTAATAACATCCATAACTGCAAGTTTGTCATTAATTTATTTTCACAGGTCTAGATGATCACATCTGTCTTTGTCATTTAAATGAGGTGGACTTGCAAACTTTGCACTTTTTGGGGGTAAATTGCTGTCCACTACATATACACAGAATGTGCACAGTATTTCAGATCTAAAAAGGGAGTATGTAATGGACTTGCTGGCTTTAATGTAAAAAGCCTGTTGTGTAACTTTAATGAGACAGTTGGACTAAAACAGTATTGCTCACAAGGTAAACATCTGAGGAATAAGGAAATTGTTACTTGTCCTTTTACTCAGTGTTCTTTTAATCGCACGTTTACTAAAGTTTTACATCACATAAGTCATTTTCACAATCATTCTACTTTAAAAGATTTCAAGACAGAGCTTATTGTTCTCTGAACTTCCTTGTTTGCTGAACGGCAGGTAAAGTGCATCTTTTTGTTTGTTTGCTTTTGTGTGTTTGTGTTTTCTCTAATGGGCCTCAGATGACTGTTTGCTTAAATTTGGGTCTCAAAGAATCTTTTTTTTATTCTGCCTGTACTCTCCACCCCTCTTCTTCTATTGCTCAGGTTGAAGCAGAATTTGCCCGTCTTACATCTGTTGACCTGAAAGGGTTCCTTTTTGCTGTGCTTGACCATTATGGAGAGGTTCGTGGAGCTGTAGAAAATCAAGAGCGGCATAGGAGGGCTAACTAGGCTCATAAGATGCTTCGGTGATGATGTAAGTGTTCAACTGCGAAATCTAATCCTTTGTTTAAGTTTTAGGTTATCCAGTTCAACTGATGAACTCATTGAAAGAAAGCTGATAAGTAAAGTCTGTCATCATATTTCACAACCGGACATTTAGTGTGGTAACTTTTACAGAATCTGTGTATATTGGTGGCAGGTTGGATATCATATTCTACTTGAATGTCCTGATAAGCCTGATTCAAAATCTCCAATGATAATCATATATTGATGGAATTATGTATCAAAAAGCTGTGAATTTGGAGCTGTCTACATGCTTTATAAACACTGTTTAAAAAGTGTTTTTGTTTTCTTTTTGACTTCTTTGACCAGAGCCCTACACAAAGGAAGAGGACAGAGGACCTCATTTTCTAAAGGAAGAGCCCTCACACACTTTCAAGACTGTGAAGGTTAGCATTGTTTCTTTTAGTAAATTTAATAATGACAGCACCACAGTGGATTTTAAATGAAACATATGGCATCTATGAAACAATAGATGCCACATGATAACATGTGTACTTTTTCCTCACCAAATGTATTATTACAAGATCTTTGACACTGGATTTGGTCTGGGTTTCAGAGAAACTAACTGGCAAGCTAGCATTGATATTATTAGTGTCTTGTGTTTATTCATGTCTTCACCAGGGTCTTTGACATTTCGCTGCTGTACTGTTCACTTCAGCTTTACGTTTGATTTCTCACATTGTATATTGTAATGGCAGAGATATTAGGATATTTAAGGGGCTGCAGTGGCTGCTACAGCTGTGGGGGGCAATACTTTGGTGAAATGTCTTGGACCCTGGAAAAGAGACTGTGTAGACTGGGTAAGCAATTAAAGGTTACTGGCCCAGAGTCATTGGGCAGCTGGGTAAAGGTGGATGTTGATATTCAGTGCCAATTATGCAACCTGTTCAGCCATGTCTATATGCTCTTTTTTCATGCTGTTAATATAGGGGGAAAAATAAACTTTAATCAATAAACTGATTAAAGAAGCATTGTCTATGGAGCCATAATCTGATCCTGTAGTGTAGCTGCAGTTTGCACATTTCATGTATTCTCAGCCAGATTTGGTTTAGAGCACAGCCAATATTTAGCATAAGTAGATTTAAATTCACACACTGGTGATGGCAAGCTACATTGTAGCCACAGCCGCCCTGGGGCGCACTGACAGAGGCGAGGCTGCCGGACACTGGCACTACCGGGCCCTCTGACCACCACCAGTAGGCAACAGGTGAAGTGTCTTGCCCAAGGACACAACGACTGAAACTGTCGGAGCCGGGGCTCGAACCGGCAACATTCCGATTATAAGACGAACTGTCAACTCTTGAGTCACGATTCAGTCATCCACCCATGTGTGTGAATGACTGAATGTGTAAAGCGCTTTGGAGTCCTTAGGGGACTAGTAAAGCGCTATACAAATACAGGCCATTTACCATTTAAATTGAAAATTTTGTTTGAATTCTGCAATTGAAGACATGCTCAGTTATTTATGAACATGGTCTTTGTTTAAAGCAAGAAATGGATTTGTAACATGGGGGTGCATATCTCATTCTGAAAAAACTTTAACAACTAATAAGTGTTACCCAAAGCCAATCACCATCATCCAAAGCATCAGTATGGCTGTTCTTTGGAAAGACATGAATTGTTAAGCACAAGGGATATTGTGTAATTGTAATTGTGTAATTTTTTTTTTTTTTTTTTTGTCTTTGAACCCTTTTATAGCCGACAGGTATTGAAGACACGTTTTCTAAGAGGATGAAAGTTGGCATTGCGATGGTGAAAGAAGAAGACATCATCGATGTGTTGGTTGTCCTTGAGGCGGCAGTAATCCTGTCTAATCTGAGGGATGTCTCAAGTGCCATTTCCATGCTGATGGGCCTTCTTTTTGCCCTCAACATACACTATCCAAAGGAACTTAAGGACATCTTTGAAGCCATTCAGAACATCCTAATGAACATTGGTGGAAGGCAGTGCATCTCACTAGTGCATGGTCTAAGAAACAGACTCTTGCAGAAAGCCATGCAGAACTGTAATTGTATACTCCTTAGTGTTAAGGACAGTTTTTATTTTACTGTTTGTTTTTTTATTCTTGCAAGTTCTCATTCTCACTTTTGTATGTCACTAAATGACTACACTTTACATTCCAGATTAGACAATTACTCATTTGTTCATGGTTTAAGAAACTTATGTGAACAACAATATAATGGTGGACTCTGCAGATGCTTATCTCATGCAAGTCAGTAGTTTTTCCTTTGTTTTGCAATTGAGCAGACTCAAACTGATGTTTCTGAAATATCCATCTTATCAAATGTTTCAGAAGCATGCACTCATTTTCAGAGATATTGGTTCTGTGGAATTTGTTGCAATTGTAAACGAAGACAAATACAAGAGTTTGATGTCTTAGTTGTTATAAACTGATCTTTACTGTCACTTATCAAAGGTTTTGTACTATTTTAATATTTCAAGTTTTATGCTAACAGGTGTGACTGAGCACAATGAAGTTTAAAAATTTTGCAAATGTAAAGAATAACTTTTCTAAAATATCAAGTGTCCCGTTGATACATTACATTAATGCAGACTTTATGTTGTTACTTCACAAGAATCACTACTGCTCCTTGAGTATTGGTCAGAATTTAATCTTCACCCAAACTGGGCTCAAGACCAAGTTCAAATTTATTGTTTCACTGGGAGCAGCCTTTGAGTTTTGATGGATTGTGAGCCTGATGAGCTACGTCACTGATTTTTCTGTTTCTCAGATGACTAAGATGGCACAATAAATGGTGAATGTTGGGCGCTCATGAGTAATTGTCTTGTCATGTTCTTAAAACAAACTTATGTACTATACTTGTATGAAATGATCAGATAGACTTTAATGGAATCTGTGGGTTTTTATTTTTTTTTCTGTAAACAACAGAAAATTTATTTAAAGGAATGTAGATATTTAAACCTGAGATCTAAGATAAACCTAACAGGTAGTTTTGCTGAAATGGATGTTAGAAAGCTTAAAAAACAAAACAAAACTTAAGATGTTTAATACACATTTTTCTTTACATCCAGTCAATCAACTCTGATAATTAAAATGAAACTGATTTACAAGCTCACTCAGCTACCTTAAGGAGCTCAGTTAATTAATACACTTAAATCAACTTAGCTAACAAATTATGTTAGTTAAGCTAAAATAGATTCCTAAGTTAAAAGAACTACTAAAGTATTTGAATTAACTAAAAAACCCAAGTCAACTGAACTAGGACAAGAGTTTAAACAATAGATTATTTTAATTTAGCTGAAAGGGTTTTCCCAAGTAAAGATGACAATTAAAGGAGTTGAACTGACTAACAAATCTCAGTCAACTAAACTAAGACGAAAGTTTAGACAACATGTAATTTTTCATTAAGATAACAATTGGTTGTGTTATAAGAACAAACTCTATTTCTTGACTTAACTTAAAATTTTAAGGCAGCCCTTTACCTCATATTTTTAAGTTGAAACAACAAGTTATATTTTACAGTGCAGTAAACACCAGTATGTGGGCCCCACATGGGCTATGGGGGTTCCAAGTGGGGATGGGCTTACAATGGGCATCCAATCTGGGACCCACCTAGGTTAGCCATGTAGGACCCACCTGAGCCAGCCCAGATGGGGTATGTTCTATGGGCACCATATGGGTAATATATGGGAAGTTGCATGAACAAGCAACTGAGTTTAACGACCTTAGTTAAGTATAATTATTAGTCATGTGTAAGTATAAACATGAATTAAGATGAAATAACTGATAATAAATTATGCCAGAGGCAGCATATGTATATTTAATTAATAACAAAATAGACATGTAAAATATATTAATATAAGTGAAACACAAAGAACAGATGTGACTTCAAATTGTAAGACGCTTAATAAAATAAAATAAATGGTTTTACATTTGAGTGGGAAAAAAATTTCACTCCATGTAGGAGTGATTTTCGAAATCTTGCGTTATTTCATGAAATATCACGAGGTTTTCTCAAACCCGTCCCCCCCCCTCCATTCTGGAACATTCTTCATTTCGCGCCTTTGGACAAAGCTGACCGTTAAGCTGGCAATTTTTGGATTAAGTGCATCTTTGAGCTACGGACTTATTTTCTGCAATAAAGGTAAGAACTTTTGGACATAATTTGAATCCCTAAGTATAAATGAAATGTTTACAAAGTTATGATGCTGCAAAGTAAAGTATGGCACAACTGCTGGCGAACTTTTTGCTAGCACTCAAGCAAGGCTAAGCTAGTTGAAATTTTTACGTAATGTTGGATTTAGCCAATTTTCACAGTTTGAAAGCATCGTCTGGTGTCCTGTATACTGCTTAACTAGCACCAAAATTAATTACTGCGTATACTTAACATCAAGTTGTACTTAAACATTATCTTGGTTTCTCTCTATGATTAGTATTAATAAAGGACTGTATTAGACCAATTTAACGAAGTTCTAATTTTTTAAGAGGAATATGGGAGGGTATTTTCACTATCAGAGCAACCAAAATTGCTTTGGTGTTGTCTTTATTAGCTTCATTCCTCACGGCTAAGTGAGGAGGGTAGGCCATGGCCATGAGCAACTAGTCCCCAGCTTTTGCCCCTGTGTCAGTAGCATGCACAGCAGTCAGAGAGGCAGATCAGTGAGCACTCTATTTCTGTAGAAGATATCATCATTTTTCTTGCCATTGTTCTCATTTTTCCAGAAAAAGCAAATAAAACATAGGTGATCTTGATTTGTTTGGGGTTTTTTTTAATACACACTTTAGTATGCAACTTTATATGTGTAGTTGTTTTAGTGAGAACTTAATCAGAAATAGTGTAGTGACTCTAGAATCTGCCTCTTACTGTTGTGCAAGCTCTCTACATGAGGGAAACTGATTATCCGGTTGTTCATTGATGACGCGACGAATCCTACTTCCGGGCCTAAAGTAGTCTGCGTTTAATATGGCTTTTGTGTTGTTAACATGTTTAATGCTTTGTATTTTCTTCTATTTAATCTCAAAAAGCTCCTAAAAACATTCAGTGATCACCGTTGACCTCCCTCGGCTTTTATTACCGCTAATCATTTATTTAAGCTCAGTTTTTAAAACCTTACGATGTAACTACAGCACAGCCCATGCAGCAGTATATGAATAACTAACCTCGTATTGTGGATGGATTATCTCAGTTGTTCTCCTGGTTGAAGTCTGGTCCGTTTACAGCATCCTGCCATGCGATTACATTTTTTCCTGACCACTGAGAACACTCACGTTAACTTTTATCGAGTGGAAAAAAAGTTAGCTTGTTTATATTATGCTAACATAGCTGTGTCGCTAGCGGTCACGTAGCACATCGTTATATACCAGCTAGCCAAACTTCAGTAACCCTACAAACGTCACTGCTGTTTAGTTTTCTGTCTTCATTTATGTTGGAAGTGACAGCAGAGCTGTACGTTTGAATTTGTTTCTAAACCCCTGCAGTCAGGACATGCTATATTGTATTTAGATGGAAGCTAGCGAGCTAACTTCCTGCTAACTTCTAACTCTGTTAAATGTCATAAATTCCGTTTTCATGGATGCCTGGATGTTAAACTCAATTGTTACACCTGGTAGAGAAGAACGCTGATCATTTTATTAAAGATGAAAGACTTTAGACAGTGTTTTAACTCTCAGTAATGCCACAGTGATCATTTGATATATGGACCTCCAGCAGAGTTTAGGCCCAGACACGGCCAGTGACGTCAGACTGAACAACCGGATTTAAGCAGAACTGATCGGTCTTGTTAGGGCCACAGTGCCAACTCCTTTTACTATGATTGCCGTGGCCCTCCTTTTTTCCTTTTTGTAATGTATATTTAGCTAGAATCTACAGATTTATTTATTTATAAAAAGAAAAGCAATTGCTCTTTGGATGTGGTTCTAAAGATCTGTGATCTTTAAGTGTTTGTCTGCTGCCTGATTTGTGCATGCACACTGTTATTTTAATTTGTTTGATGTACTAGAGCTTATTATATAGAAGTAGATCTTTGCCCACATTGACTTCTAAATATCTAAAGCTAAACTGAAGGACCAATAGCACAAATCCCCACCAGAAGATGATTGTTCCTATATTTCTGATACACAAGTGACAGCCAAATGCTAAAGTGAGTGAAATTTAAGAAAAAGGCCTTATTAACCACGATTAATAACATGTAAATGTGCTTTGGATAGTTGTCAGGCCCCAATAATATTTCTGAGTAAGGACCTGTTGATGTACAGGGTGGGCCATTTATATGGATACACTGTAATAAAATGGGAATGGTTGGTGATATTAAAGTCCTGTTTGTGGCACATTAGTATATGTGAGGGGGCAAACTCCTCAAGATGGGTGGTGACCATGGTGGCCATTTAGAAGTCGGCCATCTTGGATACAACTTTTGTTTTTTCAATAGGAAGAGGGCCATGTGACACATCAAACTTACTGGTAATGTCACAAGAAAAACAATGGTGTGCTTGGTTTCAACGTAACTTTATTCTTTCATGAGTTATTTACAAGTTACTCTTTGTTCACAGCCATTGACATGTCGAAGAGGTTAACACATGAGGAGCGGATTGAAATTGTGTTGATATCTGGTGAACGCAGTAACCGGGTCATTGCAGCAGATTTCAATGCAAGACACCCTACGAGACCACCCATCTCCCATGCTACAGTTAGCAAACTGCTTGCTAAGTTTCGTGAAACTGGTTCAGTGTTGGATTTGCCAAAATGTGGACGCAAGAAAACTGTCACTAATGAAGAAACATCAGTGGCTGTCCTAGCTTCATTCAGCAAGAGCCCACAGCGTAGCACTCACCACATGTCACTGGAGAGTGGCATTAGTCGAACATCCCTTCGGCGGATATTAGCTACTCAGAAATGGCACCCTTACAAACTCCAGCTACTGCAGCATCTCAATGAGGATGACCCAGATCGGCGCACAGAATTTGCAGAATGGGCAAAACAAAATTTGGAACAGGACCCTCAGTTCATGCAGAAGATTTTGTTCAGTGATGAGGCAAACTTTTATGTGAATGGTGAAGTTAACAAACAAAACCACCGCTATTGGTCTGACACTAACCCACATTGGATGGATCCCTCCAAGACTGTTGGAACAACAAAAGTGATGGTTTGGTGTGGTATATGGGGTACACCGATAGTGGGTCCATTCTTCATCAATGGAAACCTCAAGGCCACTGGATATTTGAAATTGCTACATGATGATGTGTTTCCCTCTTTATGCACTGAAGCTGGCACGTTCCCTGAGTTTTTCCAGCAAGATGGTGCACCACCACATTATGGGTGCCAGGTCCGAGCATTCCTAGATGAACAGTTTCCTGGAAAGTGGATTGGTTGTTGTGGGCCAGTTGAATGGACCCCAAGGTCTCCCGATCTGACCCCCTTAGACTTTTATCTTTGGGGTCATCTGAAGGCAATTGTCTATGGTGTGAAGATATGAGATGTGCAGCACCTATGTCAAAGAATTGTTTCAGCAAGCAAAGAAAGACACAACTCAAACATGTATATACATGGGTGATCTCAGTGGAGACTCACCCTGAGACATCAGTTCTCTCTTTATTTATACCCTGCTCCTTCCTAAAATATGTCAGGTCGGCGCCCCTTGTGTGTAAAACAACTCCTTACAAGGTGATAACAATGAAACATATTTAAACTGTTAAAAATAGTAACCAGTCAAGCTTATCTCAGCAAACTCAGCAAGGGTGGAGGCACCTGTGGTATTCTCTCATGCAAGCTTTTTCATGAAACACAGTAAAATAGGAGATTTAAATGAAGCTAAACAACTAGGGGTTTTTAACTACAATAAAGCAGAATACATATAAAAATCCTTTAACATTCCCTCCTGTTTTAGCTCATTTAAACACGTTTCACACTTTATTTCCGAACATGTTCTCTTGCTCCTAGCATTTTCAAACATGTCATCATTATGTGTTACTTATATTGCAATCTAGCTTCACAGGTCGTCTTTAAGATTTTCTTCTTACACATAGACATCTTCGTCTTCAAAGTTATCTTCACTGTTACTCAGATCATTTTTGTCATCCAGTGGTACAGTAACATAAGCTATCAATGATGTGGAAATCATTTTGGAAATCATCTTCCTGAGACAAGGGAGAATACATGTGGAGAATACACAGAATAATACAAGTAAGAGTCCTATGAATATTAGACCTTTATACAGCAAAACAGTCCATGAGCCATTTAGCAACCATCTCAACCAATCTGTACCCCCGTCTACATATTCCTTTGACTGCACATTCTGAAGCCTTTTTAGAACTTTTAATGCATCCGTCATGTTACTAGAATGTATGTTGTCAGGTATGTAAGTGCAACAGGTGGTGTTAAAAAGCACACATAATCCTCCTTTTTCAGCCAGCACAATATCAAGCGCCACTTGATGTTGCATGACCATTATTCGCAGGGCATCTATCTCCTCGTTTTGCTGGTCATTGACTCGACATGATGTATTCAGGAACAATCCAAATCGATAGTTCAATGTCTCGATCCTCAGCGCATTTTTCCCTGTGCCTACCCACGGAAAGAGTGAGTGCAGCACTTTCTGTCCTGTAGTCCAAAGCTTGAATTCCTGTGGGACGTCAGAGCCCCATATTGGGTCATGTGGTTTCGGGTCTGGAGTGTCAACTGATCTCTTCCCTCTTTTGAGTGATGTACCGTCGGTAGTTATTTTAAACGTGTGATCAGATATGAAGATTGGAGCACACATACCCGTCCAGTTCTGGGGGAGAGTGAAATAGGCCCGCTGTCCACATAGCCAGGCCATTCCCTGCACCCAATAGGTGCCATTGGAAATGTCATTGTTCTTCACTGGTCCTCCAAGAGCATGCGTCACTACTGCTTTGCAGTTGGTGGTGTTTCCCATGTCTATAGTTCCCTTAGACTGGCGGTAGCACAAGGTATGATCCCAATTTCCAGGGTTCTTGAGAAAGACTGGAAATGACCCAGCCTTGTTCCTTTGTTTCACCTTCAGGTCGACCCAGAACCATTCATCGCACGTGCCATTTCGTAATCCTATTTTCGAGGGTTCGTTGTGGTTGATCACAATTCCAGAGTACTGATACCCGAGACTGGCGTAGCTTGCTGCACACTTCACCTGAGTCATGTTCATTGCTTTGCCATACAATGTTGCATATTGTGTTGTTGGTGGCATATGTGAGCAGACATAACAGTCTTTGGTGGGTGTGCTGTCATGTATGTACCGATACCATGCGTTGTTCATCCAAGGGTGGATATTGTCTTGTATCATTGTATAGTGATGTGAATTATCATGTGTCCAGGCTCTTTTCTTGCGAGGTCCATCGTTCTTCCTGAGCAGTACTAGACATCCTGCGACCAGGGCTGCCAATGTCAGTGAGATCAAAAGCAGCTTCATGATGACCTGATACACCTGACCCCTCTGATAAGTAGACCAAAGGCAAGAAGCAAAAGGGCGGGATATACCCAATCAGCCCTTCCTCCACCTTTCGGATCACCAGAGGGCAGGGGCGTCGGCGTCTAGTTAGTCTATGCTTTCACTCACTTTCTTACAGTGGCTTTGATGTATCCAGGATGGTCGCTCCGCGATCTTACATGCTGTGGGAGTGGTTAGAAGCACTTGGTAAGGTCCTTCCCAACGGGGTGAACTCCAATTTTTCCTCTGGAGCACCTTGATTAGGATCCAATCACCTGGCTTCAACCTGCAAGATACTGGAGAAAAGTCCTCTGGCAGTTTGTTATTCAGCACAATTTCTTTGTTTTCTAGCAGTTTAGTCATCCATTCTGCTAATGTGGTTTCTCTAAAAGATTTAGTTAAAGGTTCACTCGTTATAGGTAGTGGAAATGGTCTACCATGGATGATCTCAAACGGTGTGAGCTTCTGAGATCCTTGTGTTAATCTCATCCACATTTTTACCAGGCCTACACATTCAGGCCACGGTCTTCCTGTTTCTTCCATACACTTCCTAAGTCTCTGCTTGATTGTGCCATTTGTTCTTTCTACTAATCCTGCACTTTGTGGATGATAGGCACAGTGGTTTTTGATATTAAATCCTAGTGCTTCTGAGACTTTGTTAATTACATCATTTACAAAATGGGTCCCATTGTCTGATCTCATCAGAGTTGGGATGCCATAAGTTGGAATAAAGTGGTTACACAAACATTTAGCAACTGAAATGGCATCTGCTTTCTTTACTGGATAGATTTCAGGCCATTTTGAGAATACATCTATGATCACTAATGCGTATTTTGAGCCTTGACATTCATTTAGTTCAATGAAATCCATGTGTATTGTATGAAAAGGATGAGGCGGTGTAGGGAAATGACCTCTTCTTGGTCTTAAATTCCCTTGTGAGTTATGTCTTTGGCAGGTCATGCATGTTCTTACAAATTCTTTTGCTGAAGTTTCGAAATTTATAGTATAGAAGTGTTTAGTGACTATAGTTACTATCCCTCCTGTTGACACATGAGTAACTCCATGTGTCACCAGGGCCGCTGTTTTATGTAAGGACTTTGGTAGTACTGGTTTTCCGTCGCACATCATCAGGTCATCTCGTAAAATTGCTCCGCACTTTAACCATTTCTTTTGTTCATTTAATGGAGCTGATTTTTGTTCATTCTTCAGAATGTCTATTGGTATCTGTGTGTTTGTTTCCACTGTTAGTGCACTTTCTGTTTTATTCGCAGCTGCCTTCGCTGCTTTGTCTGCAAAATTGTTTCCTTTGGTTATGTCTGACACATCCGTTTGATGTGCAGCACATTTCCATAAGGCTAGTTTGCTCGGTAAGGTTATTACTTCTAGCAGTCTTTTAAGTAAACTTCCGTGCTGAACTGGGCGTCCTGTTGACGTCACCATACCTCTGTTCTGCCATATCTTGGCAAAATGATGTACAGCTGAATAGACATATTGGCTATCAGTATGAATGTTGATATTCTGTTCCTTATGCAGTTCACATGCTCTTATTACAGCTGTTAATTCTGCACTTTGTGCTGAGTGTGAGGAAGGTAGTGGTTTCGCTTCTATGACGGTGTCACGAGTTGTCACAGCATAACCTACACAGTTCCGACCAAAACTATCTTTAGATGCTGAGCCGTCTACAAAAATGTCAAGGAAGCCAGGCTGTGGTGTGCTATAAATATCAGCTCGTGGTTTCGTTTCCTCATCTAACTTCTGCATACAACAGTGCGGTTGGCCATCATCCGGTGTAGCTAAAAGTGTGCTTGGATTCAGCTGTCCAGACTTTTCTATCGTTATGTGGGATTGTGACAACAGAATGCCCACATATGATAGTTGTCTGGCATGTGTAAGGTACGACAGGTTTGCTTGTAGCAGTATTGAAGTTACTGCATGTGGTACTTTAACTGTCAGAGTATGTCCTAAAACAATGTCAGCTGATTTCTGTACCGCCTCTGCTGCAGCTGCGCAGGCCTGTAGACATGTTGGGAGGCCAGCTGCAACAGAGTCCAGTTTTGATGAATAGAATGCTAGTGGACGCTGTTTTTCACCGAATGTTTGTGTTAAAACTGCTTTCATATAACCTCCTCCTCCATCTACATGTAGATAGAACAGCTTATCATAATCTGGCAAAGTTAAAACAATATTAGTTTGCAGCACGGTTTTCAAGTGTTCAAAAGCTATAGATGCTTCTGTTGACCAGGTTACTTTATCTTTTAATCCTAAATCTTTTCCATAAATGATGTTCTGTAAAGGCTGTACCTTTAATGCATACTCAGGTATCCATGATCTGCAAAAGTTGCACAGTCCTAGGAAACTCATCATTTGCTGCTTAGTCTGAGGTTTTGGAGCATTTTGTACTGCTAGCTTTTTTGAGTCTAGTAGTTTCTTTCCCTGTCCTGACAACGTATGCCCTAAGTATATCACCTCTGTTTTCCATAGTTGCAACTTATGTTGAGAAACCTTGTGACCTTGCTCGGCTAAATGATATAATACTGTCAATGTATTTGTTTTGCAGCTCTGTTCTGTGTCTCCGGTGATTAGAATATCGTCTACATACAACAAATATTGGCCTGGAGCTGGCAACTTGCATGATGACATTGATTTTCGTAGAGCTTCAGCATACAGAGTGGGGCTGTTCTGAAACCCTTGAGGTAGACGCGTGTACGTATATTTTTGTCCATTAAATGTAAATCCAAATAGGTGTTGTGAATCTGGGTGTAGAGGCACAGAAAAGAATGCATTTGATAGATCTATCACTGAGAACCATTGTTCTTTGGGAGTAATCTGATTTAAAATTGTGTGTGGATTAGCTACAACAGGCGGTATCTGTTCAGTTATCTCATTAATAGCTCTGAGATCATGCACTAGTCTATACTTCCCTGTGTTTGCTTTCTTGACAGGAAATATTGGAGTGTTGCATGTTGAACTCGTTTTTATTAAAATCCCTGCTTTTAGCATGTCTGTTATTACTGGTGTAATGCCTTCCTTAGCTTCTGAAGTAAGGGGGTACTGAGGTTTCAAAGGCCTATACATGGTTGTTGTTTTTACTCGTACTTGATCTGCTGATTTAATCAGGCCTACATCTGTTTGACTTGTGGACCATAATGTCTCAGGTAACTGCTTCAATTCTGGGTGTGTCTCAACCATCACTGCATATCATTCAGTGATAGGACTTAATGAGTGTGAGTCTGCGCAGTCAATTAGATGTGTTGCTGGTTTAGCCGTCACTACCCAACCTAATGTGTACCTCATACATCCTGTCCTACGCCCTTGCAGCCACCCTTCATGCGTGTCTTCAGTTTTTTCGTATCTATCTCTTTCAACCTGGGTCAACACATATTCTAAATTTTTCCAGTCAGTGACATTATTTCGTGCCACTGAGATGTGTGGCTTCGCCATTCGGTTTAACTCTTGTGTGTTATCGTTCTGTATTACAGAGCATACAGCATTGCTGCTTTTAGTTACATATAGGTGTTGTAGAGTTAGTCTTTGTGGGCCTAATCTGTGCACTTCTTTGTCATATGGAGGATCAGGACCTGGGCTTTGTTTAAATCTCAAAGTGTTATGATAGTCTGTGCACGCTAGTTGTTGAGAGTCTGGTGGCAAATACCTTTCCGCTAATCGCTGCAAAGGCTCCAAAGGTGGCAGATCTAAAGTCCAGTAATAATGGGGCTCACCATTCCCTTTGCAGTAAAAAGGAGATTGGCTTGTTGATTCCTCCTCACACAACATTAGCTCTGCGTGCATACCGTTTTCACCAGGTACTACTCCTATGTTTAGTTTTTCTAAACTATCTCTACCTAACAGATTCACTGGGCAGGATGGATCATAAATGCACTGGTTTTTGCATTTTCTACCTCTCTTCCTTTCTTCCAATGTTAATGGTTCTGTGAGAGGCTGTACAGTTGTATGTCCTGAGGCTGATTTTACAATTACGGTGTCTACTGAAAATTTCAATCCCTTTGGTTTTTCATGTAGGACTGTTCTACATGCACCAGTATCACATAACATGGTCATAGGCTGACCATTTACGTGAATAATTATAGTAGGTTTATGCTCTGAATCTAGAACTAATTGTTCTATATTAAAAATGTCATCCTCTGCTTGTTCTTCTTCTTGTCCCTTTCCTAGTCAATCCTGCTGTTTCTCCCCTCTATTCCTGCAATCTCTTGCAAAGTGTCCCTCTTTACCACAGTTCCAACAAGTATTATCTCTCTCTCTGTCACTCTCTCCCTTTCCTCGATATCCGCCCCCTCTGTTTGCACCTCTAAAACCTCCTCTATACCTTCCTCTGTTCCTCTGCTGTCCCTGCCTTGGGCCTCTATATCCTCCTACAAAGGCTATGAATCCTGTTTCAGGATCCACAGAAAAAACGTTCCCTTTATCTTTTTTCTTTAACACACGAGTAGCGTGTTCTGCATATTGTAATGCATCAGGCAATGATCCGATGTTCATGGTCACCCAATGCTTCTCTACATATGCTTTTACAGGTGGCAAAAGGCCATTTAAAAAATGCATTTTTTAAATGTTGTTGATATGGGGTGTCTGGGCCTTCCTCATAGTTTAATCCTGAATGTTGTCTAAAAACTGGACGTAAGCGATCGAGGAAGTCGGATGCTGTTTCAGCTTCCTTCTGTTTTACTTCTCCTATTTTAGCATAGTCTGCTCTGGGAGCCAGTCGAACTCTAATCCGCTCATACAACTGTGTCATGGCAGTTTGTAGGTCAGCAGATCCAGGACCTAGGGCCCTACCATTTTCTCCTAATCCTGTGAAGTCTCCTCTAACTGTTCCCATTTTTAACCCTAACAGGTCTTGTATTACCTGAAGCATTTCATGGCCATTCAAACACCACTGTCTTCTAATTAACTCGACAGCATCTCTCCACTGTATGAAACCTTCATTTAAAGGTGGGACATCTTTGAGTACATTCTGTCTATCTTTTTGTGACCATGGTCTAAAAACAAATATATTTGGATCCTCATCTCGCTCATTATTTTCACCACCAGTTGGCTGTCCATATCTAGGATTGGGTGTGGCTATCATTGGAAACAGACCTGAGAGGCCAGGTGGATCTACACTGCCCCCCGTGTCTCTCCCGTATGGGTCTTTTCCTATGTCCTCCTGTGGGTTTCTACCAACAGTTATACTTTTTAACATGCTTTGAGCTTGAGCATAGGGGTTAGTTTGGGTGGTGAATGGATTTTTTGATTGTGGTTCAGGTGACGACGGCGTTGGCACATAAGGAGGTGGCTGTGGTTTTTGCAACATCGTTTCTTTTTTCTTTTGTCTTTTCTCTCTATTTTCACTTCTCCTTTCTTTCTCCTCTTTCCATGCTTTAAAATATTGCAGTTCTTGTGAGCGTTTTATTTTCTTTTTTGGATCTTTCTCAGTATTTATTTCTGCTTGGAGGGTTTCTTTTAATTTAGTCAATGCGGAGGGGCTACATTTTCCCTCCCATGTGGGACATTTAGTTTTCTTTGGGTTCCTCCATCTGCATGCACTAATTTGTCCGGCGCCTGGACATTTTTTCTCTAGCCACTGCTCGTCAGCAGTGAGTTTTGTAGCTTTGTTACCCATTACAACAACACTGCAGAGCCGTCTCTGGTATTAGAGTTAGGAGTGGTAACTAACACGCCCTTCTACTCCTACGCTATTCGTGGAGCGGTGTAAGTTTTACGTGATGAACACAACCTTTCTCCTCTACTCACCAGTACTTTGGCTACTGACAGGAAATAAAATGACAGAACAAAAGAGTAATCCAGCAGCGTACTGTGCTGTTAAAAATGATTTACTCTTCACACACACAAAACACAAATATATAATATACAGTCGCGCAGATCCTTTCAACGGATCAGTCTACCAGCCCGTACAGTGGGCAAGCCCTAACTTTTCTACCAGCCCGTGCGGTGGGCAAGCCCTAAATTTCAAATCCTTTCGGCGGATTAGTCCTATTTGAGATCCGTGCAGTGGATCAGACTCTCCAACCCTTTCGGCGGGTGAAACCTATCTTCGTTTTACGCGAGTGCATATGTGTGGGTTTCTTTACCTTACTGAAACGTCGCTGCAGCCGGTTTCGTTAGATCGTTCCACTGAATCCCACCGCCGTGGACCACTGATAGAACACTGGCCAAGACCCAAATTTTTTACGCTCTTGGGCTTTCACCTCTACCTAGAGAAGGCTGTCGACAGACTTCAGTGCGGGCTCCCCACGGCGTCAGGAATCAGTGTAGATCTCTGTTTGGAGTCACAACAAAACAGTTGTTATTTCCCATCCGGCTCAGGAGGACCAAAAATTATGTCAAAGAATTGTTTCAGCAAGCAAAGAAAGACACAACTCAAACATGTATATACATGGGTGATCTCAGTGGAGACTCACCCTGAGACATCAGTTCTCTCTTTATTTATACCCTGCTCCTTCCTAAAATATGTCAGGTCGGCGCCCCTTGTGTGTAAAACAACTCCTTACAAGGTGATAACAATGAAACATATTTAAACTGTTAAAAATAGTAACCAGTCAAGCTTATCTCAGCAAACTCAGCAAGGGTGGAGGCACCTGTGGTATTCTCTCATGCAAGCTTTTTCATGAAACACAGTAAAATAGGAGATTTAAATGAAGCTAAACAACTAGGGGTTTTTAACTACAATAAAGCAGAATACATATAAAAATCCTTTAACAACCTGAAACTACGGATACTGGATGCCTGTGCTGGCATTTCTCCTGCGGTGTTGCTATCAGTGTGTGAAGAGTGGGAGAAGAGGGTTGCATTGACAATCCAACACAATGGGCAGCACATTGAACACATTTTATAAGTGGTCAGAAACTTGTAAATAACTCATGAAAGAATAAAGTTACGTTGAAACCAAGCACACCATTGTTTTTCTTGTGACATTACCAATAAGTTTGATGTGTCACATGGCCCTCTTTCTATTGAAAAAACAAAAGTTGTATCCAGGATGGGCGACTTCTAAATGGCCACCATGGTCACCACCCATCTTGAGGAGTTTGCCCCCTCACATATACTAATGTGCCACAAACGGGACTTTAATATCACCAACCATTCCCATTTTATTACGGTGTATCCATATAAATGGCCCACCCTGTAGTTAGTGTAACCCATCCAAGCTCTTACCCAGGTGACTGAAAAATACTACATTTTATCCTTTTTATACGTTTTATCTTTCAGAAAGCAATGGAGCAATCTGAGAGGACAAAGAGAAGAAAAATAGCTGCGAAAGTTGTTGAACATTTGCGTCTCGTTTCACAGCAGAATGAGTCAGATCATCATCAGGACTTAATTTTTTGCTCGGATTCTTTTGAGAATAAACCCCTTGTGGAAGAGTACCATGATTGCGATGAACATGCTGGAGTCAGTTCACAAAATGAACAATCTGCAGACATTTTTTATGATGCTTTGGACTTTGACGTGTTTCCTGAAGACTCTGAAAGTGGGGTGTCTGAGTTTAATGAATTTGATCTGGACGATGACTGTTTCGATTCTGATGCTTTTTCAGACACATCAGATGATACAAAAGGACTTGCAGAGTGGGCTGCAGAATACAATGTGTCACATAATGCTTTGTCTGCCCTTCTTAAAATTCTTAGACAGAAAGGTCTTGATGTACCACTAGATGCTCGAACGTTGATGTCAACTGCCCGCAAATGTAATGTGATAAATGTGGCTGGGGGATCATACTACCATTTTGGTTTAAAGAATTCAATTGCTGCAGCATTGGAGCTTTTAGATTTTGATTTAAAGAAACTAACAAACAATCTAACACTTAGAATTAATGTTGATGGTCTACCTTTATTCCGCAGCAACAATGTTAGTCTGTGGCCTATTCTGGGTGGAATCAAGGAGATCCCAAATTGTGATGTTTTTGTGATCGGGTTATACTCAGGTACAACCAAACCTTCTAATGTACAGGAGTACTTGAACGACTTTGTACAAGATGTAAGGGCAATTATACAAGATGGAATTCAGTATAATGGTGTCCATTTCAGTGTTGCTGCTCCAGATGCATTCATTTGTGATGCACCTGCTCGTGCTTTTCTTAAATGTGTGAAGGGACACACTGGCTATTATGCGTGTGAGCGGTGCACTCAAAAGGGCATGTATGTGAATAGGAGATTGTGTTTTCCTGAAATTTCTGCTGAGCAAAGGACTGATGAGACTTTTCGTGCTATGGCCTACAAAGAGCATCAGGTTGGGGTGTCACCTCTGAATGAGTTGGGTGTGGGACTAGTCTCAGGTTTTGTGCTGGACTATATGCACCTTGTGTGTCTGGGGGTAATGCGAAAGCTTATTTATCTTTGGTTAAAAGGTCCCCGAAAATGCAGACAGTCTATGCAAATTCTAACCGTGATTTCAGCATTCATGGTTTCTGTCAGGCAATATTTGCCTAAATGTTTTGCAAGGAAACCAAGATCTCTCCTTGAAATTAGCATGTGGAAAGCAACTGAATTGAGGCAATTTTTGCTTTACACAGGCCCAGTTGTTTTATTTAATAATATACCAAGCCAAATGTATAGACACTTTATACTGTTATCTGTATCTATAAGAATTCTTCTAAGTCCTGATTTGTGTATTGATAACTGTGATTATGCAGACGATGTTTTAAAGCAGTTTGTGAAAGATTTTGGTTTGATTTATGGTCTTGAATTTGTTGGTTATAATGTACATAATTTAATACACCTAGCTGAAGATGCGCGAAAGTCTGGACCTTTGGACAGTATTTCCTGCTTCCCATTTGAAACCTTCCTGGGTAAACTGAAAAAGATCGTGCGGAGGCCTCATAAACCTGTGGAACAAATTGTCAAGCGCGTCTATGAGATGCAAAGTATTCAGAAGAAAAGAAAAGAGAGGATGTCTGTTCCCTCTCCTCTTAAACAGCCTCATAACTCTGGACCAATAACAAGTGATCTTGGAACTTTTAAGCAGTACAGAAAATACACTGATGGACAGACATATGTTTCTTGCTCCATGGGAGATAACTGTTTCAATGTAGGGGGGAAAATTCTTATTGTGGCAAACATTTTACAGGATTGCCAAGTTGTCAAAGCACTGTGTCAGGTCTTTGAAAACTGTAATGCCTTTTTCAGCTATCCATTGGACTCAACATGCCTTGGAATTTACTTTGTTTCAAATCTGTCTAAACAAATGCATCTTGTATTACTTGATGAATTAAAACAGAAAATTGTGCTTTTGCCACTGAAGTCTGGATATGTGGCATTGCCACTGCTGTACTAGTTGGCTTCTTTTTGCTTTCTCCCCAGCATGCTACCATTTGCAGTTGTTGATTTTCTGGATGGTGGAGGTGTATCCATAATTCCTTGCAAGTGGTTTACAGGACCAGCGGAAGATTCTTGTTTCTGGCCACCAGGGAGAGTCAATATCAATAAGGCTGTAAAGGATGGAGTTACTCCAGATGCAAACTGGTCACAGTACAGAGTTCGCATCTTGGGGAAAGCTGGTAAGAAGCATTTTTGTTTATTGCTACCAAATATTCTGTCATTAAAGACAGAACAAAAGATTTCCCTGTAATTTCACTAACAACATTTTGTTGATGTATGTCAAAAATTTACAGAAAAATACGAAAATGCCAGGGTGAAACTGCGGAGGTCTGAAGCAACCTCTGATCTGCAGACTGAGTCGGATTCTGGAAGCAGATTGGGAAAAGGGAAGCGGAAAAGGAGGTAATTATGTTTCTTAAAAACGCCTTAAAAGCAACAATTTATTGTGGTGATTATAAGAAAAACAAAAACAAACAGACAGCATCGTTAGTAGACCATTGCTGCTCACCAGATTTAGATATGATCTTAAAATAGCACTTTGTAACTTTTTGACTTTTAAAAATCAGTTTTAGACTCCTTTTGATGCCGGACTATACATTAATTATTTTTTTTTAGTTTGTAGGACTAACCAGTAACTAAATTGTTTGTGGCGTTTTTTAATATTTTTTTTAAAATTCATTTTAAGGCCAGTGATCCAGTCAAGCTCAGATGAGGATTGGGACAACGCTGCGGAACAGCCAGAGAACTCATCACCATCAGCAATGGAGAATAGACATTCAAGTGAAACTCCCCACCAGAACATCACTCATCCATTTGTTCGGCTACCACCACCCTCAACTCCTTCACAAGCAGTTCCAAGACAACTTGTACAAGCCACCAATACCAGCATGTTTGTACGTGTTCTCTCTGGTTTGCAGCATACTTGAAGACGTAGGAGGTCAAACAACCTGATCAGCCCCACCTTCAAAACAACTCCAGTAGTATTTCAAATCTGATGTTATTTGTGAAAAAATGCACTTTTTTTCAAGACCAATGGATCAGTAAATGAGTGAGAAGCTGTGTTTCAGTGCATTTTGTTTTCTTTTAAACTGTATAACATTGATTTGTTATTGTTTTGTGTATACTAGGGACCTTTTTTGTCAACTTGTTCTCTAAACAAAAAAATTATTTGTATAGTATATTAATCAGTATTGTAAAATAAAAAAGAATAACTGACTTTGTTGTACAGGTGATTTAAATTTTAGCTTACTGTATTATCCAAAATCCCATCTGGGCAAGCACACTTGGGGCCACCATGGAAACTGCGGACAAAAGTAGCTGGGTCCCAGGTGGGTAACCCAAATGGGCCCCAACTATCAGACCCACTCCTACCCATCTGGGTCCCACACTTGTTTTTTGGCTGGGCCTGATTTGGGGCCCATCCAGGGCCCGTCATTAACCTATGTGGGCAAACACATTTGGGGCCACCATGGAAACTGAGGACAAAATTAGCTGGACCCCAGTTGGGTTTCCCAAGTGGGCCCCAAATATTAGCCCTGCTGCTCCCTATTTGAGCCCCACATATGTGTGTTGACTGGGATAAAGGTTATCTTATCTTATCTTATCTTTCCCACTTTTGATGATATTCCTCCCTATTCTTTGCAAGTACCCCCTTTTGGTGGTGAGAAACTGTTGGTGTGGTCAAGTGGGTGCTGTAAAAACAAAAGCTCAGGACAGAACAGTTATCAGTCATGAGCTTCAAGCAAAATTTGCATATATTTGATTTCATATTGATCCTCTGAGTGTAATGATACATTTTAATCTGAATTTATTAAAAATATATAAAATCCACTAAACACAATAGGTTTTCTTTATTTATTTTGCTCTTGTTCTTTTGCAGCACCACATCCTATCACATGCCCCTGTTGGTTACACTCTACTTTTTAAATTATTGACTATTTCAAGGAAGAACCTAAATTTCGTGGACCAGTGTTTGTTATTGCATGTAAAAAGATTTTTATTAAAATGCATTGCTGTTTGTGATTCATATTGCTTGCCAGAAGCTCGTCCTTGGACGGCCTGCTGGGCGGGAGAGCACGCCTGTGTTTGTGTAACATGTTCTGATAAAAAGAGGAATGGAATGTTCCAGTAAGATAGCCACATACTGTTGTATAGTCATTTTTCTGAGAAGAGCGAAAATACGCTGCCCTGTTGTGTGGGCACCAGTGACTATAAATGCACGAATAAAAAGGTACACTGTGTGACTCTCTTCGGAGACGCTCACCCATGTACATGTGATATATTACGCTGTCTCATTGTGTTTCTGTTTATATTTGCAGTCTGCGGTTTGGGATTTTCCCTTAACATTTCTTGGTCCTTCGAGCCGGATGGGACGGGCTATTTAAAGCAGCTCCCATAAGAGGCACCTCACCAGATCCCGTCGGTGCGAGAAGCCCACGTTGAAGTCTGTCGACAGCTCACGCACTAGGTGCGTGATAAAGCCCAAGGACGTGAATTCGGGTCTTGGCCAACGTTTTACAAGCGGTCCGCACCGTCGGGGGCTGATCGGGTGCATCTGAAGAAACCACCACTAAGGTAAGACGGAAAACTTTGAGACAGTGAAAGTTTGCGTAAAAGTGAAAATGAAACTTAGAGAATAGGCTCGCCCAAGAGGGGCTGGAAGCATTAAGCTCGTCTTGAGGACTGGTAGCTAAAGCTCGCCCAAGAGGGGCTGGAAGCCATAAAATAAAATAGAGCTCATCCAGAGGGATTGGTAGCTCCCCGCAGAGGGTAAAATAGGCTCGCCCAGAGGGGCTGGAAGCATTAAGCTCGTCTTGAGGACTGGTAGCTAAAGATAACGCGCGTCTAAAAATTGTTTGTTCTATACTGTTTGTTTATGTTGTGGAATAAGTTGATTTTTTACAGCACAATAAGGAGGCTGAACTATTCCACTAATTTGTTTACTGTTGGTCGCTGAAGTACTGGTGAACTGAGAGGAAGGTCGTGTTTCATCACGTAAAGGTGACACCGCTTTCAAGAATAGCTTGAAAGTAGAAGGGCGTGTCAGCTACCTCTCTCTGTTCTCGTGCCAGTGAAAGCGCCGCAGGTGTGTGTGTATTACTAAGCGCTAAAAGAAGCATAAACTAATAATAGGTAATAAAACAACAAAACTCACTGCTGACGAGCAGTGGCTAGAAAAGAAATGTCCAGGCGCCGGACAAATTAGTGCATGTAGATGGAGAAATCCTAAGAAAACAAAATGCCCGACATGGGAGGGAAAGTGTAGCCCCTCCGCTTTAACAAAACTAAAAGAAACCTTACAGGCAGAAATAAATACTGAAAAAGATCCAAAAAAAGAAATCAAAGCATACACAAGAGTTGTAATATTTTAAAGCATGGAAAGAGGAATGAAGTGGAATAAACAAAAGGTTAAATTAAGGTTAACTTAAATTAAAGCAATGAAACAAAATTGGGAAGACAACCAAGCTGAATGAATAGAATGCGTGAAACCAGATAATTCACACAAAATATATCAAATAAAAAAGAGAGATGCATAAGGCATATTAAGGCTGTGTCATTGTTCAGCCAAGGAAAATGTCTCCAGCTTGGGAAGGTGTGAAGCTGCAGATTCACACAGACCCGTGATGGATACATAATAAAATATAAACTAATATACTATCGTATATTAGTAGTAAAGTAGTGTATTGTAATATACTGTTGCTGTTATAAAAAAGGAAAAACAATACAATGATAACATTAATAATGACATACTATTAATAGGAAGAGGCACCTCAGTCAGTTATGATGCGAGGTGGAAGATTGCTAAAAGTAGTCTGATTCAAGCTTAAGGTTTGCTCAAACTCAGTACAATGATATAGGAGATGAAGAAAATAAGGAAATAACTACACTAATCAGGTGCATAGAGACACTTGACCTGCTTGTAAACCTGTCATCTTAGATGGGACTTTGTTAAGATGAAGAGCAAACCTATACTAACAACTAATGAGCCAAACCCTGTATACAACAGCTAAAGCTACAAGATTGAGAAGCTGAATTAAATATGTGGACACTACCAAGCTAATGAGGAGCGGTGACGCGCATGGAGATTGTTGCTTTCGGTTATTGAGCTTTATAACTATTGTTTGCAAATGTTGCTAAATGCCTGTGACTGGCCTGTGACTGAGATGCTGGTTTTGCTCACTACAATTGTATAAATAGAGTTTGAATTCATTACTGTGGATGTACAGTGAGTGACCTCTATATATCTTGAAAAGCATGTCTGAAATACTCGTATGAAAGCATATTTTGAGTGATTTTAACTGTGTGAATGTTGTGAGTAGTAGGTTTTGAGTGATTGGGTGTGATTTGTACAAAAATAATAAAACATAAGTAATAATAACACTACAAAGGTTCATAGTAGAGTGTGTGAACAAGTGGAAGTTTGAGAGAAAAGGCAGTGTGTGTGATGATTCCTGATGTCTGAAAGAGCTCAATTTAAAAGTGTGTGTGAAATAAAGGTGTATCATTTTTAGATCAAGGGATTTAGATTGTTTTTAGTAGAATTAAAGAGGGTTTTTAGACTATAAATACAATGAAAGACAGAGTCTGCAGAAACAGGAAATGTGTGCCTGTCGGTGACAGGAAACCGTGTGTGTGTGAGGAGATAGGTTGAATTTAGAACTCTCTGATAAGATGCATGAATTAAACCGTATTGTAATAAATACTTGCAATGAAGAAAGCAGCTTACACTCAATTAATATGAACGCAAAGCCTTGATGATGCCATAGGCAATTTGTTTTATTTTTGTTTGTTTGCTTAGTAAGTTTGGAAAATAAATTTGTGATCATACTTGTGGATCACAGTGGCACATAATGATTAGGCATACGAATTACTAATGGAGATGTAATAACTTTATTCTAAAATTCAAGGAGAACAAACAAGAACAACACCTTCAGTTGTGTCTTGTTGTTGTTCTCTGTGTAGTGTGCTGAGTTTTGTTTTTTGTTCCTTTTTTTAAATGTTGCTTGAGTAATGAGCACTGTAACTTCTGAAGTAGCTCTCACCATGCGTCCTTGATGATGATAAGTCCAGAGCCAGCTGAGAGCTGGGTTGTCTGTTTTGTTTTATGTGACAAGGCTGAAAAATTAAAACTTAGTTTCTTGTTTTGAAAAAAAAAAGAAAAAAAAAAAGAGAGGTTTTGTGTTTCTCAGCCAAGAACAACTACAATTTCATTTTCTGTTTTGAGACAGGATAATAATAATAATAATAATAATAATAATAATAATAATAATAATAAAACAAAGAGTGATGTTTTGTTTAAGTGTTGAAGCAGGCTAATACTGCAAAATACCGTCTAGTGCATGATCTGCGAGCAATAAATGAAATCATCTTATTTATCTTTAAATAAAACTGCAGGAATGTCTTAAAGACATAAAGACCTGGATGGCCGCTAACTTTCTGCTTCTTAATTCAGATAAAACTGAGGTTATTGTACTCGGCCCTGAAAATCTTAGAAATATGGTATCTAAGCAGATTCTTACTCTGGATGGCATTACCTTGGCCTCCAGTAACACTGTGAGAAACCTTGGAGTCATTTTTGACCAGGACATGTCCTTCAACGCACATATTAAACAAATATGTAAGACTGCTTTCTTCCATTTGCGCAACATCTCTAAAATTAGAAATATCCTGTCTCAGAGTGATGCTGAAAAACTAGTTCATGCATTTATTACTTCCAGGCTGGACTACTGTAATTCATTATTATCAGGATGTCCTAAAAACTCGCTGAAAAGCCTTCAGTTAATCCAAAATGCTGCAGCAAGAGTCCTGACAGGGACTAGAAAGAGAGAGCAGATTTCTCCTGTTTTGGCTTCCCTTCATTGGCTTCCTGTTAAATCCAGAATTGAATTCAAAATCCTGCTCCTCACATACAAGGTCTTAAATAATCAGGCCCCATCTTATCTTAATGACCTTGTAGTACCATATCACCCTATTAGAGCACTTCGCTCTCGCTCTGCAGGCTTACTTGTTGTTCCTAGAGTATTTAAAAGTAGAATGGGAGGCAGAGCCTTCAGTTTTCAGGCCCCTCTTCTGTGGAACCAACTTCCAGTTTGGATACGGGAGACAGACACTATCTCTACTTTCAAGATTAGGCTTAAAACTTTCCTTTTTGCTAAAGCATATAGTTAGGGCTGGACCAGGTGACCCTGAATCCTCCCTTAGTTATGCTGCAATAGACGTAGGCTGCCGGGGATTCCCATGATGCATTGAGTTTTTCCCTTCCAGTCACCTTTCTCACTCACTATGTGCTAATAGACCTCTCTGCATCGAATCATATCTGTTATTAATCTCTGTCTCTCTTCCACAGCATGTCTTTCATCCTGTTTTCCTTCTTTCACCCCAACCGGTTGCAGCAGATGGCCCCGCCCCTCCCTGAGCCTGGTTCTGTCGGAGGTTTCTTCCTGTTAAAAGGGAGTTTTTCCTTCCCACTGTCGCCAAAGTGCTTGCTCATAGGGGGTCATATGATTGTTGGGTTTTTCTCTGTATTTATTATTGTGCTATCTACTGTACAATATAAAGCGCCTTGAGGCGACTTTTGTTGTGATTTGGCGCTATATAAATAAAATTGAATTGAATTGAATTGAATTGAAATAAACTCCAATTATGGAGACCTGAAGTCACATGCTTAGGGCACACCCTCAGGTGAAGGCAGAAAGCTACTAAACAAAGAAAAGAAGCTATACAGAATGCGCCACAGCCACAAAACTAAGTATTCACATTCTTTCTGACTCTTTGTGAGCCTGAGTTATGACCTTGGCTCCCTGTTTTTCCTGCTTCCACCAAGGGTGGGGGTGACGCTCCCGTGGCATGTGCTCTGTTCTCTTTACTATCACAAAGAAAAAAAAGAGAGAGGCCCCTACTCTCTGAATACAATGTTCTCTTCATAACTCGGCAGTATGAAATGTCATGAAACAGTGTAACTCACTCACAGTAAATCAGCAGTATAGGATAATACAAACCTATCTAATAAATCTAATGATTTTCACATTCTTTTAACTAAGAAGTGTGATGCACACTAAAACTACATACTGATTCCACAAGAAGTATGATGTGGCCTACAGCAGTGTCATGATTCACTCATTTTGATTACAGGTATAATGTAATATATGACAGCATAATAATCTCACAACTGCTACAAGCACACTTGCCTTTCTTAACACACGCGAGTGAAAGGCAACTGTTAAGAAAATGCCCTTTTGGGTGAGACAGGCCCAGAGGCCCTGCTTGCAAGCGTACTAACACACATACATGCAATGAAGAGCAGCTTACACTAGAACACACACTATATGTGCGCCTCTATATCTCACATTGGTGTTAAAACAGGAAAAACTTAATAGTTTTGTTATCAACTGCTGAATTTACCCACTACTGATATTTAACTCTCCAGCTTGCAGGACAATAGGTGAAACGTTTGTGAAAACAGACAAGGAAAAATAAAGACACAGAGAGAGTCTGGTATGACCAAGCAGTGATCAGACAATAAATTTAGTTGGTAATACAATAAATTGTGAGATGCTTTCTCCTTGATTGATGCAACACAAGTAATTTACTGTATGGAGGAAATTCTCTTTTGTGATAATCTTTTGAACGTGCATTTCTGTTGACCTGTCAATTTAGCGCATTATAAGCTGATATGCAAATTAGTTGATTGATATTAGATTTGAAAAAATAACTGTATTATAAAATAAGTGACTAAGATGTAACAACGGTTGAAATTAGTTTCTTGTTTCTAGTGTGTGGAGAAGGTTTTATCATGGCACACATCTGTTTACATGGGAGGAAACTCCTCATGTGATGCGACATTTAGCAATTTGCAAGTGTGCAGCACATCAGAAGAATGACTATGAAATTACAAAGGGAAACAATTTTACTGACAAAGGATGAACAAAAAGCAGCTCCCACAGCTGAGCAAAGGAAATGGCTGAAATGCGGAGCGCAACTAAAAGATGACTTGATGGTTTGTGAAGGAAAACCAATACTTCCAAAATCTCTACACAAAACAGCAGCCTTAGTGACACATGGAGTTACTCATGCGTCAACAGGAGGGATAGTAGATATAATCTCCAAAACACTTTTACACTCTAAATTTCGAAACTTCAGCAAAGGAATTTGTCAGAACATGCATGATTTGCCAAAAACACAATGCACAAGGGAATCTCAGACCAAAAACAGGTCATTTTCCCACACCACCTCATCCTTTCCACACAATCCACATGGATTTTATTGAACTAAATGAATGCCAAGGCTCAAAATACGCTCTAGTGATCATAGACGTATTCTCAAAATGGCCAGAAATCTACCCAGTAAAGAAAGCAGATGCCATTTCAGTAGCAAAATGCTTATGTAACCATTTTATTCCAACATATGGCATCCCCACTCTGATAAGATCAGATAATGGGACACACTTTGTCAATGAGGTAATCAGCAAAGTCTCTGAAGCACTAGGATTCAGCATCAAAAATCACTGTGCTTATCACCCGCAAAGTGCAGGATTAGTGGAAAGAACTAACGGCACAATAAAACAGAGACTTAGAAAATGTATGGAAGAAACAGGGAGACCATGGCCTGAGTATATAGGCCTAGTAAAAATGTGGATGAGACTAACACAGGGTTCTCAGAAACTCACACCTTTTGAAATAATTCATGGCAGACCATTTCCACTGCCAATCACAAGTGAACCTTTAGATAAATCAATCAGAGAGACCACACTAGCAGAATGGATGTCGAAGCTACTAGAAAACAAAGATATTGTTTTGAACAATAAACTGCCTTCTGAATCTTCTCCAGTATCTTGCAGGTTGAAGCCAGGTGATTGGGTCCTGATTCGAGTTCTGCAGAGAAAGAATTGGAGCTCGCCCCGCTGGGAAGGCCCATACCAAGTGCTTATCACCACACCAACTGCCTGTAAGATAGCAGAAAGACCATCTTGGATTCACCAAAGCCACTGCAAGAAAGTGAGTGACAGCCTAGACTCATAGACTCCAGCACCCCTACCTTCTGGTGATCTACCTGGTGAAGAGAGGGCTGATTGGGTATATCCCGCCCTCTACTTCTCGCCAGTAGTCTACTCACCCGAGGATCTAGGTGTGTTTGGCTGTCATGAAGACACTCGCCGTCCTAGCAGCTGTCCTCCTGCTCCTAGCAGGACTCCTCGCACTTTTCGAGGACAATAAAGAACAAAACACAAGCCAAACGTGCCGCCAGCTTTTCGGGCGTTGGCTATCAGCATAATAAAATCATCATCAACGAGACAAGCTCATCTACCATCTACTCGCTTAACTTCCTTAGTATCTTTCAGGGACCACCCCAACACGAGATAATCACCATTGAAGACGCTGGACTTGACAATGGAACGTGTGACCAACTTTTCTGGATCAACTTCAACGTGACAAACTGGAACACATCCATTCACTTCCCAGTGTTCTTGGACCAAACCCCAGGGAAGAACCACTCCATGTGCTACCAGCAAAACAACGGTAACAGACCGCTTGGAAACACCACCAACTGTAATCAGACTGCTGGAAGTGGAGAAGGTGCCCCTGTGAACATGACCGGCCCCTCAAATGGCACTTACTGGGTCCAAGGAATGGCCTGGCTATGTGGACAACGTGCTTATTTCATACTACCCCTAGGCTGGACCAGAGTTTGTGCCCCCATCTTCATCTCAGATCACACCTTCAAAATAACTACGGGAAACTCCACAAGGACCCGACGACGACGAGACGTCTCTGCAGTACAACCACATGACCCTATCTGGGGATCAGATGTTCCACAGGAATTTAAGCTTTGGACAACCGGCCAGAAAGAGACCCACGCCCTGTTTCCCTGGGTAGGAGTCGGAAAACATGCTTTACGAATTGAAACTCTGGACTACTGTTTTGGACTGTTCCTGAATGCATCCTGTAACATAAACGATAAACAGAATCAAGAAATTGACGCTCTGCGCATTGCAGTAATGCAACACAGGGTGGCGTTAGACATGATCCTCGCTGAAAAGGGAGGACTATGTGTCCTCTTTAACAACACATGCTGTACATACATTCCAGATAATGTGCACTCATCCAATATGACTGATGCTCTGAACACACTGAGACAACTCAGGGCTGCACAACAACAAGACTATGTCACAAACACTGAAGATTGGCTTACATGGTTGATAAGCGGCTCATGGAAGTCCCTTTTGATTAAAGGATTAGTTTTTGTGGGAGTTTTACTGTTATTGCTTTGCTGTTTTACCACGTGTATTCTTCCCTGCATACAGTCCATGATAAACAAGGTGGTCGCAGTCCGTGTACAGGCATATTTGACTCTGCCCATGGACGAAGACGAAGATGACCCTCCTAAAGATGACTTATCTATGATGTTGTAATTGATCTGTGAATGACATGCTGATTAAAAATGCCAAGCCAAGAAATCATGCATAGATAACAAAGAGATTGTTCAACTATTAGAGAAGTCAAACAACCGGAGGGAAATGTAAAAAGATTTTTATTAAATGCATTGCTGTTTGTGATTCATATTGCTTGCCAGAAGCTCGTCCTTGGACGGCCTGCTGGGCGGGAGAGCACGCCTGTGTTTGTGTAACATGTTCTGATAAAAAGAGGAACGGAATGTTCCAGTAAGATAGCCACATACTGTTGTATAGTCATTTTTCTGAGAAGAGCGAAAATACGCCGCCCTGTTGTGTGGGCACCAGTGACTATAAATGCACGAATAAAAAGGTACACTGTGTGACTCTCTTCGGAGACGCTCACCCATGTACATGTGATATATTACGCTGTCTCATTGTGTTTCTGTTTATATTTGCAGTCTGTGGTTTGGGATTTTCCCTTAACATTGCATATCTCCATTTTGAATGTGACAAGTCTACCATTTCGCTGTTATTCATAGATATTATTAGAGTTTTTGGCTTTTTCCTCTATAAAAATTAACTGACTTTTTACAGTGGCCTGCTATGGTTAATAATAACATGTTCAGTCATGAGTGAAATCAAACCTTTTCTTCACTTTAGCATTTAACATTCCCAACAATATAATGTGATACATTAATCAAAACACAGCCAATAAAACACAGTTTCCTTATTGCAAACATCAGTAACTCAAAATTAGCCACCAAAGGGTTAAGTCTGCAGTTCCACACTCTCATGTGAAGCTACAGTCTCCCCCTCTGCTCTCTCTTATCCTCCTGCTCCTCCAAAAACAAAACAAAACAAAGTATCCACCCATCTGTTGCAGGCTGGGTGAATTGTTGCTCCACATTTACTAATCCTAAAGTCTGTGTCGTTTTTGTCTCAGTATCGAGTCAGTCAAAACTTTTAGTCCGTCCATCACAGTCCAGTCACATGCATACATTCACACACATTCATACCAGATGTTGCTGATAATGGAGTCTCACGCGCAACCTATTCAAGCATCAATCACCAGCAAGATGACGTCATCATTTTAAAGGAAAACAGTTCCTTGTTTTTTGGACTGGATTGACTCGCTGCAATCCTTTTAGACTTCTGACAGAGCTGTGACGAGATGCCCATTAAGCCCGAATGAAAAGTGGGGCCGAGCAACATAATGCTGACCTTAACAACTCTGCATTAACACTGTGCAGGACAGTGATGGACCAACACGGATGATCGGGCAGCAAAAAAGGGCGTGACCGAGACAGGAGGAGTAACTGAGGTCAGTTACTGATCACTTCTCATGTGATCAATGTCCCATATAAGTGAATTTCTCCCAAGCCCATTATAATCATGGAGAAAAACACTTTGCGACTGTTTTCAGTAAGAATATTTTATAGCGCTTTAAAGTTCAATCTCTCAGGCCTGGTTTAAAGAGCTGATTGTTAAATCAGGAACTCACAAAATACCAAAATATCACCACCGGTGGATCACACCTCTCAGATGTTCTTATTTCAGTGCACTGTAACAAAAGCAATAACAAACGTAACCAACAAAATACTCATATAACAACAAATACCAGGGCCCGTTGCAGACATGTCCAAGCATAAAACCATCCCTCTCTCTTAGAAAGAAAACAATCCAAACCTCACTGATAAAATCAACCTAGTGTTAAGCAAAAAAATCAACCAAAACTTCATCAGAAAGTTTTTCTCCCTCCCGGAACAATATTGTATGGAAATGAGAACCTCAGGTGCTGTAGCACCTTTTGTTCCTCCTTGAATTAAATCTCAATCACAGAAAATGCGGCGCTCCAAAATAAAACTCACTCCGTTAATTCATCATTTTCACTCTGTACCACTGCTCCTTATCAGGCTGTGTGAAGCACAGCAAACAATTCAATCAAGGCCTTGAGCCGTAAACAGACATCACGCACAGACATTGTTTTCATAACCAAACTGTTTTAGCCCCTGTCCCTTAAATCTACACACATGCCCTCTGGGTGACATGAAACGCATTTAACCAATAAACAATCAATGGCTTCTTGTTGTTGTAACAGATTCTGTGTTTGGATGTTTGTGTGCAGCATTTTGTGTATCAGCATAAGCATTTGTTAGCAAAGCATTCTTCATTGCATCAGTGTGTGTGTGTGTGTGTATCACTTCTCAGTGAATCAGCATTTCGATTTGTGTGTGTGTCATTTCTCACTCAACCAACGAGTGCACATGTGTTCATGTGTATTTCTCTTCATTCTGAGTCAGTGTATGTAGATGTGTGTGTGTGTGTTTATCACTTTCCTGTTCTGGTGTTCTGGGTAAACCACGGCCTGAAGCGTGCCCTGGGGTCCTGCCCTCCTCCATTTCAGCCTGTTTGCCACCCTTGCTGCTGTTCAAAGTTCAGTCTGTCCTGGTCCTGGCCCCAAATGAGGCAGTCCTTTTCTCCAGTGTCCATGCTCACCGCAGGTGAAACTTGCATCTCCTTTTGTGTTTTTGTCCATTCTGAGGTGCCTCCTGACCTCAGTTACTCCTCCTGTCTCTGGCACGCCCTTTTTTCCTGCCCGATCATCCGTGTTGGTCCATCACTGCCCTGCACAGTGTTAATGCAGAGTTGTTAAGGTCAGCATTATGTTGCTCGGCCCCACTTTTCATTCGGGCTTAATGGGCGTCTCGTCACAGCTCTGTCAGCTGAAGCTGTCTGGAAATCTCCCCCGTGTAGTGAAACGGGCCTTGGATTTAACGCTCTCCGTCTCTGCTGCATGAGATCGCTTTCCTGTAGCACTGTTGACATTTTCAGGTTGTTGTTACGGGTCCAGCTGCTGTAGCGTTTGGTCAGGGTCACATCAAAGATGGTAGAGGGGAGAGCAGGAGTCCAGGTCAGCCTCGGCTTTCAGGGCCGGCAAAGCAGCCTGTAATTAAACATAAAGAGAAAAAACAAAAACAAAACAAAAAACCGACGAACAGGGAAATGATGTTGTATTGGCTGTGTTATTCAGAGAGGAGAGAAACACCGGGCCAGGCCCTGTGTCAGCCTTCTCTCCCCCTTTTTCATTTTTTCCTCACGATATAATCAACTCATAACCCACCAAGTTGACAGGACGACACAGGTACATGTTAAAATTCTTAAGATCATGTCTAAACATCTGACATCTGACACAATGAGCAATCAATCCTTTTCCGCTGTACTCAGGTTTCCAGGTTGAGAGAAATCCACCTGTATTAACACACTCAAACATTCAATTAGTATTTCTTTTCTGAAAACATCTATTTGCTTCATCTGCCTAGATTTAACTCTCTCTCTCTCTGGGTGCATACTTCACACAGTCTGGCAGTTGCCTTTTATGGGCATGCAGAGTTCCTGTCACACACACACAGCTACTCACCCCCAGCAGCTGCAAAGCCGTCTTCACGTTATCTATCCACACACTCAGCCACAATCATCCGCTCCTCAATATGAATGTATAAAACCAGTAGTAATTATCCCTAGAAACACACACACCCTCCTTTCACACCAAACTCTCTTATTTTATATTTTAAAGACGTCTTATATTTACAACTGCAGAGATTATCAGGCCTATTAACACCTACACAATTTCGACAAATTTAAGTTAACGGTCCAATCGATAAAGTCCAACTTTTTTGTGATCAATTAACCAGTATCTGTCCAACAGTTTCTGGCCTCATCTCTAAAATCCCTAACTCAATTTAAAAGTGTCCAACACCCAAGGTCCAACCTTTGCTACCCAAAAAAGCACAGATACCGTTCCAAACAGTAAGGAGACTCTAACTCCTAGCTTATTCCAGGATGCCCTGTACCCCACGGTCAAGCCAAAACCGAACTAACCCTATTCGCCGATAGGTCAATGTCGTGCGTCCACGGCAAGGAGGGAACGTAACTTCCGGGCTATGCGCTTCTTAGCAGTCCAACTGCCGTTCTAAAAAAATTTATAATACTTTGAAACAACAGTCAACACCCCAGAATAAGTTTATGACTGACGCAGGTCCAACCTTATGACCAATGGGGATTCTAACCCACAAAATGACCAATTACCTATCACACTAAATTCACTTAGCAGTCCAACTACTTTCTCTTTACTCAGTACTGTCACTTACAACATTCCATTATCATTACTTCAACTTTAACTTCTCATGAGATTTTCACCAAAATCAAAACAGACACTCACCGGCAACTTTTACTGAATAGACATTTAATTTTATCGGCCAATTCAGCACACTTCGGATAAAATCAACAGGCCTGTGCCTACCTCTTTTATAAAGGCGCCTGTCCACTCAGTTCAATTGCCGGATAATGTCTGCCCATCCGACCACCTCGGACCGTCCAAGCCTCCAACTTCCACCCCAATACCACAGGATGAGCCCCCAAAATGTTACAGGTTCAAAAGTATTGGAGATGGATACAAGAGGAAAACCTAAATAACAACACTGGTCCGGCCGGGTTGAGTCAAACGATGATTTTAATGAACACACGTGTGGGAGATGAACACTGCACGCAGACAGCATCAGATCTCAAAATGGTGGAGCATTGCTCAAACTCTTATAGCCTCTAGTGGCCCCCACCTAGTCATAAAAGCCTAAACATTGACATTCTTTCTCTCACACGGCGCCTAAGCTGCGACCTTGGCTCCCTGTTTATCTGCTCCTGCTGAGATGGGGCAGAAAACCTCTCCGGTACATTCTGCTCTCTTCTAATCAGACGAATGAGGCCATGACTCTCTGAAAACAGTATTTCTTATAACTCAGCCGTATAATGCATCATAAAACAATATCATTCATTCACAATAAATCAGCAGTCTAATGTAATGCAAATCAGCTTAACAAATGTGATAGTTATCACCTTCTTCTAATTCAGGAGAATAATGCAAACTAAAACTACATAATATTTCACCATCTTTAATTAGGGGTATAACATGGCATAAGGTAATATTATAATCCCACAATACACAGTGTCAAAGAAACCTGTCTTTGAGTGAAGATTTAAGGTGACAGGAAATATAAATAAATGCAGCCTGAATCTTTACTGAAGCTCAGTATTTGAAACAGAGTTCATTCACTGCTAATGATTGAAATAATAACTATAATATTGGCCATCTTATATTTACATTACCAAAGTAAGATGACTTTAGTCTCATGAACAGCATTAGCTAATTGTTATTTACTAGCTAATCTTAAAATCACTGTTCAGCACAGAAATGAAGCCCAATAATCATGATTTCACAGTCCCGTGGTCTCAGCCTCAGATACTTATCAAATCAAAGGTCATGTAGAAACAAACAAACAAATGAACAAAAGATTTTCTCCTTCATTTCTGTCAAATAATGCTTTATGACACTTTTCCAGCAGTGAGTATCATGGTTGCTAGGCAACCTGGGCAGTGCGACGGAGGCTAGACCGTCCCATTTCACAATGGCTGTCAAAGCTGCTATGATGACGTTACATCCCAATTTATCACCGCGGTAGGAATTAGAATCAAACTTATGGGAGAGGAGACCCCTTGGACATAAATCAGCGTGATGAGAACTATTGATAACAAACAAAGAATTCTGGGAAAAAAAATTATCTGAGGAGAATTAATGTATTTTAGTCTGACCCCAGTCCCATCCGCTAACATGGAGGAGGCTTCATTTTTGGGGAGCTGTCGCGTCGTCCATGTTTTCGACAGTCATTGGGACGTTCACAAGTATCCCATAGTGCTGTTGTTTCTAAAATTTTGGACAAAACGCATAACATAAAGGCTGCAGTTAGCCCGCGCCTTTCACATCCCCTAATTTTGGGTATCAATTGCATTATATTACATTCTGGGGCAGTATGTGGGGATGCGTGGAATGTCTGTGCGGCGCTCAGTGGTGACACGGGGTTGTGCAACACTGACTCCAGGGGGGAGAAGACGGCAGGACTTTCTATGGAGGACCTGTCGTCTCCGGTGGTTCAGCCCACGGAAGATTTTTCACTGGAGCAGTCTCATGATGACATCCTACACTCAGCCTAGAACCAAGTAATATAGACATTGATGGTCATCTGGTGTGGCCTGAAGCCATGCAGACTTACTCGCATTTCCTATTATGGAACAAAAGACTGCACCGAGTGAGTTGCGACACTCGCACGGAAGAAGCACACAACAATTGTTGGTGCCGTGAACCAGCTAGGAAATAATTTTTCAGGCAGCTCATTATAACCCCATGGCAGGGCATATGGGATGCAGCAAAACTCTGTAGAGAAACATTAATGGAGGTCCCGTTTGAGCTCATTGGTATGGACCTCATTGGGCCATTTCACCGGAGTGCACACGGCTATCGCTTAGTCTTAGTTTTGAAAGAAATACTAACTGACCAGGGCACGTCGTTCATGTCTTGCACACTTAAAGAGCTCTATGAATTATTGGGCATTAATTCAATTCAATTCAATTCAATTTTATTTATATAGCGCCAAATCACAACAAAAGTCGCCTCAAGGCGCTTTATATTGTACAGTAGATAGCACAATAATAAATACAGAGAAAAGCCCAACAATCATATGACCCATTAAATCTATTCAAACCAGCGTCTGCTACCCTCAGGCTGATGGGCTGGTGCAGCGGCTGAATAAGACTTTAAAATCCAGGATTCCTAAGTTCATTCATGAGGATGAACACAATTGGGATCGCTGGCTAGACCCTATGTTGTTCGGAGTGCGGGAGATGCCCCAGGCCTCCATGGGATTTTCTCCCTTTGAGTTACTGTTCAGCAGGAAGCCTCAGGGGGTGCTCCACCTGATTAAAGAAAACTGGGAGGAAGGTCCGAGCCCAGCGAAAAAAACAAAATTCAGTACGTACTGGACCTGGGTTAGGCACTGCTCACGGCGCTGGATTTAACTAAGGGCTGCTGGCAGATTCACTTTTCTGCAGAGTCCAGGGAAAGTCTAGGCTTGTATCAATTTGTCACATTTCCTGTGCATTTCTGGTGCTAGGGCCACACGCTGCGTATACTGCCGCCTACTTGATATGATCATTCATAGTAACACCTGGGAGGAGCATGTGCAGTGGGTGACTGCAGTCCCTGAGGCAGGCAGGGCTCACAGCCAACCCGAATAAGTGTGTGGTTGGACGGAGGGAGGTACAGTATTTGGGGCACCACTTGGGGGGCAGGTAGGTGCATCCACAGGTGCATCCGTGGCGCAGGAGGTTGGGAAGCGCATCTGTAACCGAAAGGTCGCTGGTTTGATACCCGGCCTCTCTGTCCTGGTCGTTGTGTCCTTGGGCAAGACACTTTACCCTACTGGTGTTGGCCAGAAGGGCCAATGGCGCAATATGGCAGCCTCGCTTCTGTCAGTCTGCACCAGGGCAGCTGTGGCTACAACTGTAGCTGCCTCCACCAGTGTGTGAATGCGAGAGTGAATGAATAATGGAATTGTAAAGCGCTTTGGGTGCCTTGAAAAGCGCTATATAAATCCAATCCATTATTATTATTATTATTATTAAAAGCAGCAGCCATTGCATCCTGTCGGTGCCCCAAGACCAAATAGGAGGTGAGATAGTTCTTGGGGCTGGCTGGCTACTATAGCCAGTTCATGCCCGGGTTCTCAGACCTGACCAGCCCCCTTAACTGATCTCACCCAAAAGGGTGCCCCAGATTTGGTCCGGTGGACGGGGCAGTGCCAGGTGGCGTTTGTGAGAGTCAAACAGGCTCTCTGTGGGGAGCCGCTGTTATACATGCCTAACTTATGCCTTTTGGCTGGGGTCCGTTTTGACCCAGCAGAGGAGGGATAATTTCACCAATTTGAGATAATCGTGATTTTTTTTTTCTTAAACTAGGATAACAACGACTCAGAATCACAGGATTTTTAGGAAGAATCTACCCTGATCTCATTTTATCAACTAATTGAAAAATGAACAATGTATCAAACAAGGAGTTTTTCCAGTACTTAGATGTTAGGGATTTTATTAGGAGAAACACTACACTTCTGGTCTATCAGGACATATCACATTGAAATGTAGGACTGAGACAGGTTGTCTTACATTTTACTTTTGGTCATTTACTAAAGTAAAATAATTTTTGGCAGATCATTGGTGGGGAAATTCACTAAATTATGCCAATAATTTAAACAATAATCCTTTCTTTTTGTTACTTGGAATAACTGTATATTGTCTTGGATTGTACAATGCTCATTCTAAATGCTATTTCCTTTTTATTTCTTTGTATACATGCAGCTGACACTTGACTGTGACTTCTGAACATATTTATGGGCCAAATGTTTCGTTCTTTAGATTGTCTGTGTTCTATACAATTTTCAAAAAATCTATAAATATTTCTACCCCCCCGCACCCCCCCAAATCGGACATTTCATACATACACCTAAATTATAATTATTTCTGACCTAATAAAAGGGGACTGGAGGTGCCCTGCTCTTGAGAAGCTTCTGTACCACCGTCTTCTGCTGTTCTCTCCTTGCTCATTTTCAGCAGCTGGCACACTCACTCTTTTGACCAATAACGGCTGAATTCCAGCCTATGACTGAATGTTTCTTTTCCTGTACTCTAATTAACATTACTGTTAACTAATGTTTGCTTTACTTCTTAGTTTAATGTTTGCTAAACTTCAGCTTCGTGACAGCTGTGGGTAAATAGGGATGACTTATAACAAACTCCTCAAAACGCAGATGCTGATCTGAGAAAGCTTCCCCTGTGGGATTGTTCAAATCTTCTTTTGTAAGATTTCATGCTGGAAGTTCCTATTTGGCTCATTAGTGTTTTTGGTCTTGGATTTGCATCCACCTTTAATCTGATCATCGCTCTCGTGCAAAGGACAGATGAGTGACAGGACTGGAACTTCAGGGGGCCAATCAAAATTCAGCTGGGGACAGTGCCTCTGTGGCCCCACCCCTAGAACCACCACTGCTTCACATATTTCAGTATGTATCTACAGTATGTATCTACACTGTAGAAAGTAATGAAAATAAATAAACACCGTATATATACACAACATCAGAGATCTCTGTCCAGAAGAGCGCAGTCCTGGGAACAGCTAAGATACTGCCCAGGACCCTCAAGCTCCCAGGCCTCTGGTAGAGGACCCGAACTTGAAGTATAGACCGCCCACAGGGGCGAGCGGGGAATTCTTTTTAAAAAATATATATAAAGAAAAAAGAGATTTTAAGCTGGTATTAAATTAGTATTTGGACAGCCACTGTAAACGACTTGCAATTGAATTCATCTTTCAGTTTTCATGCTTTGTAAAGCCATAATGACCTTCTATGTCACTTAGCAGTTTAAAAAAAATCTGCTGCCATATTTAATTTATTTCAACATTTGAGCTTCTACTGTTGCCTTTCTATCAGATAAAACCAGTCTAGCAATTCTTTACTGACGTCTGTTCTAAAAAAAACCCATGTTTGAACAAAGCAGTCCCTCACTGATTTTATTTATATTTTTCATTTCCAGACTATTCTCTGTAAACCCTAGATATATTTATACATGAAAATCTTCAGGTAATTCGGTAATTTATAATCAATTTATTGCGATAGAGAATCGCTAAAGGGATTTAATGAAACCTGCAAACACATGAAAATACAGTATATTAGACAAAACACTATGTACAGTTCAAATGAGCATCAAAGTCAGTATTTGGAATGACCACTTTTATTCTTCGCCACAGCCTAAACTCAATTAGGCAGGCTTTCTTGTAATTTCTCCAAGTAGTTTTCAGGACTAGGTCTTCAGGACATTCCAGAGCTCTTATCTGGATGTTGTCTGCTTTTTGTTACATTCTCTGTCAAGATGACTCCAAAATGTTTCAATAATGTTGAACTCCAGCCTCTGGGGAGGCCAGTTCATGACTGATAGTATTTGATTGTGTATTTTTTATCCAGGTATGAGTTTACTGCACTGGCAGTGTGTTTGGGGTCACTGTCATGCTGAAAAACAAAAGAGTTGCAATTCTGATTCTTTTCAGATGGTTCTCCATTGTTGCAGACAAACAGAAGTTACATGACTTACTCTTAATAGTGTATTTTTTGAAGCTGTATTATAAAACTTTCTCTATGCTGCAAATATATAGTGTAAAGTCTATGTAAAGCACAAAATATTAAAGCATATGTGACAGAGTGTGTTCTGTATATGATGAAGTTTAAGGTCGGTTAAAGATTGTTGAAGTTCAGACCAGTCTTGGCTGGTTTCTCATTAATTTTGTATGTCTGTTACATGTTCATGAATACAGAAACTACTGGAATCTGTCTGCTCAGGTGTGTTCGGTGTGCATGACCATATAAGGAATAAACAGCCAGAGCTTCTACAAGCTGACGTCATGTGCTGAAAGTAGCTGCAGAGACTCGTCTATGTGAACGTTCAGTTGCTGTAACTACCCTCAGGAAACGAGATCATTGGTTATTGTGCTCTGCCTTCACTGAGACAAAGACATGGGGACCATTTGGTTTGCAATTTGCAGCATTTTAACTGTTTTTCAGGTAAGAAATATATATCTTACATATTTATATATTAAATCATATTACATATTTTGCATTTTCAAAATAATTTTATACTGAACATTAGTTCAGATGTTTTATAGGAAAAAAATTCTACTTGCAACTATTTTTAAAAATGGAGGGTAACATTGGGTTTTTGGTCATAGATGCCAGTGACAGCACAACTCTGCTGCATCACCTCTTCTAGCAACACACTTTTCTATGTTTAATGGGACCAGTTGCTGCAGTTTTAGAAGCCTTTATTTTTCCCATACCGCACTGATAAAGGATTTTAGATCCTCAATAGTTTGCCATGTTTCTCATTTCATTTCTAGTTCTGCTGAATTGAATTTGTCTGAATTGAAGTGACTGAAAGGTCTAGCCTGCAGACAGTTTTGCTCTAATGAAACCATGCTGTTGAATTGCATGCAGAAACAAATTTGGCATAGTCTTGCTGAAATAGGTAAAGCATTCTCTGAAAAATCACTGTGGAGGTGCGTTACAGTTCAGTGCAAGTGTAACTTGGAGTTCAGCTGCACAACAGGCAGGACAGTCCCTCACATTTTTAACCCAAAGAATCCATGATTTCCAAATAGAATTAGAAATTTTGGTTGATTAGATAACAGGACAGAATATGAGCCCAGAAGGTGATGATTAAACACTGCCCTTTTTTCTTAAAATAGACTTCTTCTTTTTTTAATAAACAAATAAGAAACCAACCAACCAAAAAAAACAAAACAAGCATTACCGTAACTATTGAATGATTCGCGCAACCTTAAAAATTCCAATGGTTCCTGAAAGCAGCGAGGCTGTGTGCGCCGTTGATATTGTCGTCATTACGGTATCCAAATAAGGGTAGACAGGCCGTACCACTGCCGGCAAATCAAATCAAATCAAATCACTTTTATTGTCACGTCACATGTGCAGGTACACTGGTACAGTACATGCGAGTGAAATTCTTGTGTGCGAGCTTCACAAGCAACAGAGTTGTGCAAAAATACAATAACGTAAAACAAGCAAAATATAAAAATGGCTAATCTAAAAAATAATAAATATGTGTACAATATATAAAGGTATATACATTACTGAATGTGTATACTAAATATGTTTTTCTACATGTGTGTGTGTGTGAGTGTGTATATAGTGTGTATATACTAGAGATGGACCGATCCGATATTACGTATTGGTATCGGTCCGATACTGACCTAAATTACTGGATCGGATATCGGTGAGAAATTAAAAATGTAATCCGATCCATTAAATATAAAAAAAAACACCTCACAAAACTTGCGACATGGCGTAACTCGCCTCATAACCGTCGGAGCAGTGCGCTCTAGCGGCTGTGTGTATTTGTAGCCTCGCTACCAAACCAGCATTTCATATCTGAGAAAGTTATCCCAGAGAGAAGTAAAGCAAGTGTGTAAGTTCATCTCTGAATGTTTGTAAAGCGTTCCCATGTTAAGCTTAACAACCGATATATGGAGCGAGTGCCTCTCATTCTCTCTCCCCCTCTCCTGCTGCTACTTCATGAAACTGCTTAATGATCAGCTGATCGGCTTTTCTGTCGCGAGTCCGTCTCTCTTCTTTGTTTTTGGTCCACTTTGCACCAGAAAGAGGAAACCAGCGGCTGAACAACAGCAGCACCTTTAAGCTTGATAAGCTGTTGTTAGAATTTATTTAATATTACTTTCTACACCAGGATCCTTTTCTACGCAGCTGACGGCTGGTAACTGTGCAGGGGCGGATCTAGCAAAGTTTAGCCAGGGGGGCCGATAGGGCATGAACAGGGAAAAGGGGGCACAAAGACATACTTTTCTTTCTTATTCTCATTTAAAATGTCTAGCTTTTAATAAATAATTATCTGAATCTTACACCCAAAGCTTTAATCTGATGTAAAATATATAGAAGTCCATTACTGTATATAGTAACTGTTAAGTCTAATATACCCTAGTAAGCTATAGTACTTTTTCCTTTGGGAAAGTACCATCTGTGCACTCTGAAATTCTGTTGAAGAAAGATGTTGAATCTATTTAATTAGTCTTGAAAAATAATTTAATTCTATGCATTTTTTTTCACACTGCATCAAATTAAAGTTGATTACGTCAATTATGCATCATGAGGTGGAGGGTGGGGGTGGTTCCCTATTTTTTTTTTGCTGGGAGTTTGCAACCCTATTAGTAAGGTTGCTTAATATTTCTGCTAAGTACTCTTTAAAATACCAGAATAGGGAGGATGGAGTAGGTTTAAGTTTATTAGATTGATCAGTGTTGCTGAACTATGAAATATTTTGGGTGCAGTGTATTTTTTACATACAGGTAAAACAGAATAGCTTTAGTGTTGTTGTTTATTTAGACTGGAGTATGAACTTATACAAAATGCAGCAAGATATTAAAAAAACAGTTTTGTTGATTAAAAAACACACTATATCGGATTCATATCGGTATCGGCAGATATCCAAATTTATATCGGTATCGGACATAAAAAAGTGGTATCGTGCCATCTCTAGTATATACATGTTTTACAAATGGTAAATGGGAATGGACTGGTTCTTATATAGCGCTTTTCTACTCATCTGAGCACTCAAAGCGCTTTACAAATGAAATAAAGTAAACAATAAAATAAGATATATAAAATATACAGAGGTTGGTAGTGGGACATGTGCAAAACAGTGGCATTAATGTACAGTATGGAGTGCATAATGTTGAAGTTCCAGTAGTGAGGGTGAGGTGTCTATGACGTGTTCAGCAGTCTGATGGCCTGGTGGAAAAAGCTGTCTCTCAGTCTGCTGGTACGGGACCGGATGCTGCAGAACCTCCTTCCTGATGGAAGTAGTCTGAACAGTTTATGGCTGGGGTGACTGGAGTCCTTGATGATCCTCCCCGCTTTCCTCAGGCACCGCTTCCTGTAGATGTCTTGGAGGGAGGGAAGCTCACCTCCAATTATCCGTTCAGCACACCGCACTACTCTCTGGAGAGCTTTGCGGTTGTAAGTGGTGCTGTTGCCATACCAGGTGGTGATGCATCCAGTGAGGATGCTCTCAATGGCACAGCGATAGAAGGTCCTGAGGATGCGGGGGCTCATGCCGAATCTTTTCAGTCTCCTGAGAAAGAAGAGGCGCTGCTGCGCCTTCTTCACTGTTTTGTTTATGTGTACTGACCACGTAAGATCCTCAGCCAGATGTACACCAAGGAAGCGGAAGCTGCTCACTCTCTCCACAGCGGCGCCGTTGATGGTGATGGGGGTGTGTACTCCTCTGCACCTCCGGAAGTCCACTATCAACTCCTTTGTCTTTGCGACGTTGAGGGTGAGATGGTTGTCTTGACACCAGTGGGTCAGGGCGCTGACCTCCTCCCTGTAGGCTGTCTCATCACCGTTGGTGATAAGACCCACCACTGTAGTGTCGTCCGCAAACTTCACAATGATGTTGGAGTTGTTAGTGGCCGTGCAGTCGTAGGTGTAGAGTGAGTACAGGAGAGGGCTCAGTACACACCCCTGTGGAGCACCAGTGTTCAGTGTGATGGGGGATGAGGTGGTGCTGCCCAGTCTGACCACTTGGCGTCTGTCAGACAGGAAGTTAAGGATCCAGCTGCAGAGGGAGCTGCTCAGTCCTAGATCCTGCAGTTTCCTGTCCAGCTTCGAGGGAACGATGGTATTGAATGCTGAGCTGTAATCTACAAACAGCATTCTCACATACGTGTCTCTCTTCTCCAGGTGTGACAGGGCAGCATGGAGTGTCAGGGCTATGGCATCATCAGTGGACCTGTTGTGGCGGTATGCGAACTGTAGAGGGTCCAGTGAGTCGGGTAGTGCGGAGCAGATGAAGTCCCTGACCAGCTTCTCGAAGCATTTGCTCACGATGGGGGTCAGGGCTACAGGTCGCCAGTCGTTCAATGAGGAGATGGTGGAGGATTTGGGTACAGGGACGATGGTGGCCATTTTGAAGCAGGCTGGGACTACAGACAGAGAGAGGGAAAGGTTGAAGATGTGTGTAAACACTCCAGCCAGCTGAGCCGCGCATGACTTGAGGATGTGGCCGGGAATCCCGTCCGGACCAGTAGCTTTGCGTGCGTTCACTCTTCTGAAGCACTTCCGCACATCCTCCTCAGACACAGTGTGCGCACTGACGTCATCCGCGGTGCGCACACTGTCCGGTCTCATGGTGTTCGCTGTGTCGAATCTAGCGTAGAATACGTTTAGATCCTCACACAGAGAGGCCGTGGTCTGCGGTGTGCTGGTTTTCCCTCTAAAGTCTGTGATTGTGTTTAGTCCCTGCCACATACTCCGAGGGTTGTCAAACTGTTGCTCCACCCTGTCCCTGTACTCACGTTTGGCTGCTTTGATCATCTTCCGGAGTTGGTAATGTGCGTGTTTGTAGTCCGATGTGTTCGCGGAGGCAAAAGCGGTGCTCCGTGCCGCCAGCGCCGTGCGAACATCTCCGTTAATCCAGGGTTTTTGATTTGGGAAGGATTTAACTGTTCTGGATGGGACGACATCTTCCACGCATTTTCTGATAAATCCACAGACTGAGTCTGTGTACTCATCGATGTCTTTAGCAGCCACGTGAAACATTTCCCAGTCCGCGTGATCAAAACAGTCCCGCAGCGTAGACTCCGATTGGTCCGACCAACGATGCACCGCCCTCAGGGTTGGAGCTTCCTGTTTCAGCTTCTGCCTGTAGGCGGGTAGAAGCAGGATGGAGCGGTGATCTGATTGGCCGAATGGGGCGCGGGGGAGGGCTTTGTACGCATCCCGGAAAGAGGTGTAGCAGTGGTCAAGAAGCCGGTCTCCACAAGTGTTGAAATGGATGTGTTGGTGTAGTTTTGGTGAGACTTTCTTCAGGTTACCCTTATTAAAGTCCCCGGTCGTGATAAACGCCGCCTCTGGGTGTGCGGTTTCCTCACTGCTGATCGCGCTGTACAGTTCCCTGAGTGCTCGGTCAGTGTCGGCTTGTGGGGGAATGTAAACAGCCGTAATAATCACTGCTGTGAATTCCCTCGGTAGCCAGAATGGCCGGCACTTAACCATCAGGTACTCCAGGTCCGGTGAGCAGAAGGATTTGACCGGGTGCACGTTCGCATAATCACACCAGCTGTTGTTGATCATGAAACACACACCACCGCCTCTGCTTTTCCCAGTAAGCTCCTGTGACCTGTCCGCGCGGTGCACAGAGAACCCCGGTAGTTGTAGTGCGGAGTCCGGTACCTTGTCCGATAGCCAGGTTTCTGTGAGGCAGATCACGCAGCAGTCCCGCATCTCTCGCTGGAATGAGATCCGTGCCCGAAGCTCGCACAGCTTGTTCTCCAGAGACTGCACATTAGCCAGTAATAAACTGGGTAACGGTGGTCTGTTAGTGCGCTGTCTCAGTCGAACCAGAACGCCAGATCTTCTCCCTCTGCGTCGGCGTTTGCGGCCTCCACGGGCCCAGAACAAAGGCGTCTCAGGTGAGATGAATGCGGGGTCTGCAAACGGAGGGTCTGTGTTGCAAAACTTGAACTCCGGAAAGTGATGAGAAAGTCCGTCTTTTACGTCCAGTAAGGTTTGTCGGTCGTACACAAGGAGACATGTGCTACTCGTGAAAAAATAAAGAAAAAGTAAAATTAGACACAAAAAACAGCTGTTGCTTGGGGGAGCTTGGGGGAGCTCGCGACGAGGCTGCCATACTCGGCGCCATCTTGCACCATACCACTAGAGAGAGCCAACACACCCCAAATGAAGTTTGAAATTCGTTTCAATGGGACCAAAAGATGGAGCCAACACACCACAATATACTCACGCACGTATACCCTTTGACATATTTTTGTGCATGTCTATACAAGTGTCCATTCAGCATCATAAGGTATTAAGACCAGTCAAGCACCGGAAAATCAGGTTAAATGAAAACAGAATGGGAAGGGAATGAATAAGATCCTTTCCCTACATTATTCACAACCCTTTTGCATACTCGAAAACCATTTTGACCAATATCTTTGAAATTTGTCTTTACAGAGTCTTAGAGAAAAGGTCATCCTTTCCATTTCACAAATGTCTTTTACCATGGCTGACCACTCTCCAACCGTTGGTGGGTTCTAGTCCAGCCATCTTCTAGTTATTGCTTTTTTACTTGCTGCCAGGAATATTTTAAAAAGGTATTTGTCTTTCGTATTTATCTCAACTGGTACATTTCCCAAATATATTGTAGCAAAGCAAAACTCAATCTCAAAACCCATTACTTTTTTAATCCTCATTAGTATTTCGGCCCAATAAGATTTAATAACTGGACAATCCCAGAATATATGGTAGTGGTCAGTCATAGTCTTACCACACTGCCTCCAGCAGTTACCGGATTCAGGTTTGCTATTCTGAAGTGTTTTATACTTAGGTGTAATGAAAAATCTCACACTGTTCTTCCAGGAAAATTCCCTCCAAAGAGGGGAGCTAGAGGTAGTTATGTTTATTTTACAAATATTCAACCAATCTTCATACGTAAGTGTAATATCTGCTTCTTTCTCCCATCTGTTCTTAACATACTGGGTGGAGTGGGTCCTGTATGACTGTAAACATGAGTACAGTTTCGAGATCAGTTTTTTATGTACTTTACCTTTATATGTGTCGACAAACATATCAATGAGGCCCCCCTCCTCAGAATCCTCCCTTGCAACTTTAATATTTTTATTAAAATGGTGTCTCAATTGTAAGTATCTGTAAAAGTCTGTTTTATTTAACCCGTAAGTTTCACTGAGTTGTAGGAAGCTGTCCAGGTCTGTTTTGGTTGAGATTCTACAGTATGCTATAATACCCTTCCAAGTCCATTCTCTAAACACCCCATCCAAATGTGCTGGTGTGAAATCTGTATCATATCCTACCCACCTTAGTATTCGCATTTTCCTTTCTAAATGGAATTTTTACTTTGTTTAGCCCATGTATTTAAGGCTACTTTGGTGCACTCATGCAATTTACACATGTGTTTTTTCTGTAGACTTATATCATCCAGTAAAGACTGTAGAGGTATATCCAATTGAGCAAGTTCCAAATCTTTCCATTTTGCTTCATATCTGTTATCACAGAGTCTAACCAAATACTGAAGCTGTGCCGCATTGCAATAGTCCTCGAGGCTAGGTAAGGATAATCCACCTTGGTCTTTTGGCAACTGTAGCGTTTTAAGTCGTACCCTGGGTTTTTTACTCTGCCAAATAAATTGTGAAATCCTTCTTTTCCACTCATTAAATTGTTTTGTGGGAATTTCAATTGGCAGGGATTGAAAAAGAAACAACAAACGGGGTAAAACATTCATTTTCACAATTTCTATTCTAACATACAGACCAATTGTCAAAGGTGCCCATCTTCCCAAGTCCACTTTTATATTTTGTGTGATGGCATTGTAATTTAAATTATAAACTTCCGTCAAATCCTTTGGTATGATGACTCCAAGATATGTCAACTTGTTAGTATTCCATTTGAAATCATACATTTTACATATGTTTTCTTTTGGTACATAGTTGTAAGTCAGAGTTTGGGTTTTGTGTATATTTAATTTGTAGCTCGAGTATTGGCTAAACCGCATCATCAGTTTGGGAAGACTGGAGTCCGGATTTGACAAGGTCAAGGGGAAGTCATCTGCATATAAGCATATTTTATACTCCACTCCTTTAACTTGAATGCCCTCGATTTTCTGGTCTTCTCTAGTACATTGCGCCAGGGGCTCTATAAAAAGTGCAAACAAGGTAGGGCTTAGGGGGCACCCCTGGCGACATCCTCTCTCCAGTGTAATAGTCCTGGACAGATTTCCATTCATTTTAATCCGTGCAGTTCGACAACTGTATAGCGATTTTAAACAGCCTATGATCTGCTCTTTGAATCCAAACTGTTTTAGTACTAAATAAAGAAATTCCCATTGCACCATATCAAAGGCTTTCTCCGCATCCAAACTCAAAGCGACTGATTTAAATTGATTATGACTCATAATATTTATTAGGTATAATGCTCTTCTTACATTATCCTGTGTTTGTCTATATTTTATGAAACCCGTTTGGTCGTGGTCAATCAAGTCAGGAATAACATTTTCCAGTCTTTTTGCGATGACTGAAGTAAATATTCTGTAATCTATACTTAAGACTGAGACAGGTCTATATGAGGTGCACTCTGATCTATCCCTTCCCTCCTTTGGAATCACGGATATGATAGTTTGTTTCCAGGATACTGGAGTCTTATGGGCTCAAAATGTGGTCATAAATATTTTG